>NC_043976.1:24341605-24524105 GCF_902148855.1 Sphaeramia orbicularis | reverse complement strand
TTCCAGCCACACCTGGTTCAATTAATGATCAGCTCATCATCATGCTCTGCAGAAGCCTGATAACAATGTAATGGATTCCAGGTGTGATGGAAGAGGGAAACATTTAAAACATGCAGGATACCAGCCCTCGAGGATCTGAGTTTGACACCCCTGCCTTAAGGAACACTGGTTTCAAGGGACTGTCCCATCCAATTCTAGAACAATGCCTTATCAAGCTCTATAAATCCATATGTTTTTTTTTTTTTTTTACAAGGATCTTAACATAAAGTGTTACCAATTGGAATCAGTCTCACTCACTTTTGATTGTGATCTTTACGGGAGAAAGCAGAGTGAAAGATAGTATAGTGAATTTACATAGAATAAGATGTACACTTCTAAAACATTCACAACCTACCAAATTAGAAACCTGTCTAACGAAGGGAAACTGCAGCAGATGCATTATGTGATAAAGGCTTGATTTTTTTCCTTCATCAGATCCTTACTGATACGAAGTTTCTCAGCTCTAACATGTAAAAGCAGATTGGCTTCCACCACACCCAACAACGATGACAGCTTCTATCTGTTCTATCTGGTTTTTGCATCCAAGCACGGGCACGTCACCTCATGTTAATTATAAATATATTACACGTCAACACTGTGAGGGATTGGGTGTGTGTTGATAAAGCCATGCTCTTAATGTCTTCCACTTTCTTATCCAGCACCCAGGGGTGCACTTCTATTATACTGTAGCACTGCTTTTACATCGTGGCTTTATGGGTTTTATTCTGTGGTGAGCTCTACAGTCAACAGAAGCTTCTGCTATGACTGAGAAGTGTAAAACTTTATACTGCAGTAATATAACTAATAAATGAGGAGGTTCTGCTCAGTATAAAGTGTAGCAATATGTGTATTGAATGAGTCATATGTGACAGGGTTATTTGTATTATTAAAATTATCAGTTAATATTGTAATATAAAATATGTAGTTGTGTTCAGAGAATAGAAGCACTATGCTGTATGTCTTTTTGTTGTGTGCAAAAGAACTACTTATGTAACAGCATTAAATACACCATGTGTATTTGCATGAGTGAATGCACAAACACCTTGCGTTTGAAACTCAAAAGTGTGCATGATTATTAAGACTGCAGCCGAGTGTTTGTGAAGTCTTTCCGCTCCCGTACCATCTTGCTTCATCTCCCTCTTGTTCATTCCTTGTGCTCCTTCTTTTGGATGGTCCTTTTTCGGTGTCCCTTTCTTTCTATCCAGCTTGTTTAGAATAGTGACCTGTCAGTTTTGATCTCCCACTCTCCAAGTAGCTGCCCTACTTATTTAGCAGTGGTGGGGGTGTGGGTGTGGGGTTGACATCACACTGTAGATTCCAGAGTGAAATGCAAACAAGAACAAAAACAACTTGCAGCTATCTCAGAAGGAGGCATAAATTACAGATGAGGACAGGTCTATTGAAGCTCTGTGTTTGTGCGTAACAGCATGTGCATGTATATTAACACTCTCATATTTACTACCGCACAGTATGTAAAACTAATAAAACAGATAAGAAATGACCACCCATTTTTCTTTTGTCCTGTATCTTATTCTTTACTTGATCCTGTCAAGGGGGAATGCATTCCCTCATTAGATCACAGAAGGAGTCAGTCTGCTTCCTTAGAGATAACACTCAGGTAAATGTTGGCCTATATCCTGTTTGAATGCCAATCATACCTTCATGTACATGACAGTGTGTGATGACAATCTCATTCAAGGTTATCGGCTTAAACCACCATACACTCATTGCTCTCTGTCCCTTGCTCTCCATCACACGCTTTCTCCTCTTTCTGTCTCCTACAAGTGTTTAAGATGGGTTGTGCAGGAGCTGCCTTCAGAGGTCCCCTCTACAGTCCAGTCCCTCTTCAGTTTGAGCTGGAAATGCATGCCATCTCCTGCATTAACAGGCCAGCACTCTACAAAAGTCACCAGCTTAGATGGTAATTGTGCAGACGTGGGTTAGTAATGATGTTAAAGTGATGCAAGATAGCATTTCCCCTGGATTCCAAGCTCTTCAGAACATGTAATCCCCCGTCTTTAGTGTTCAAGCACATGTAGTTCATTTTTCACAATAGCATTATATAATGCAGCCTTCACATTCATTTATTTTCCACTCCTCTTCACTTAGTTAGAGAGACATAGCACAGAGGATATCTAAGCAGGAATGTTCCTCAGCTGTAGAAAGTGTTTTTGTTTTCATTGATAGATGAAGTTTCCTTTGACTGTAATTTTACTATGCCTTTCACTCTGTTTGCATTAGCTATGTTTAAAGAGCTCAGGGGCAGACTTTGGGGTTATAGTGATTTTCAGCACCATAGACAGCTCCAGGATGGGTCTGTGTACATAGCAAACACTGTAACTGGAGTCTACAGTCATATTTGGAGCTTTTATGTCCACTGCTGGCTATCAGCATCACAATTTTTACTACAAGGTCTTTAAGAGCCAGCCAAAGCCCACTCATTATTAATGTCAATCAATTTTCCAAATAACAAAATTAACAAGGTTCATTCTGGAACTAGTTGCCCAAAGCCATGAAGCCAGATTTTCTTTTCAGTTTCATTAATGAACGTTTTGAACTGCCAGAGGTGGCGTTAGTACTAACAAGCCACATTTGGCTGTGCTTTTGGACAAGGGGCTAATGGTGCTTCATTACCCCAGCAGCACCAATTGGATCATGCTGGACCTGAGGCATAAAAAACATCTTAGCGCATTACTTCACAGTAATTTGACTTAGTTTAGTCTACCATAAAATAGCTCATTCTATTGGAAATTTAAAGTTAGAAGTTAACAAGTTAAGTGCGGCATTTAGTGCTACTATTGTCAAGTAAACATAAAGGCTGAAAGTGGTTTGAGATGTCACATCAGAAAGCAGTATTAACAGGCAATATGTATACAGAGTAAAGGAGTTTCTCAAGTCACACAGTGGCAGTTGTAAGAGACAAGAAAACCAAGGACAACCAATATTTTCTATGGTTTACAGAAACATAAAGTAATGTATTTCTTTAAGCAACTACAACTGATTTTTGTAGACACTATGTTGAACATATTTATATCTTTAGTTTATGTTTTCATTGATTGTCTGTCAGCAGGATTATATTAAAACTACTGCAATGATGTTGATGTAACCTGGTGGGGGGTTAGAGCAATGGCTGAGAACTAACAACTAACGTTGGAGCAAATTGAGAAAAATGGATGGAAACTGGGTTTTCTTTTTTCTCTTTTTTGACATTGTGAAATGTGAATGCATCTTCTGGGACTCAGAGGAAACTTTCAGTCATTGTAAAGAAACATTGGGAGCCATGAGTAGCCTTCCCACCGGCAGCGACTGGCTGTTGCCCTTCATTTCTACCTGTCTTACAAGACTAGGCTACAATTTTATTGCTATAAATGGATTTGGGAATACTGCACCTCATTATGTGCATACTTTTGCATGCTACAGGGAATGCATGTCGCATGGTGACTATAAAATGACAGGAATTCTTACTCATTCAGTATGCCATTAGAAATGCAGCAGATCCTGTACTGTCAGGGTTTACATTATATATAAAACCATGTGAATTCTCCATGAAAAGGTATACAGAAATTTTCTGCCTCAAGGTTGTATGCATGGGTAAAGGTTTGTTTTTTTCAGGAGGCAACTGTTAAGAGGGTAAAAAGACAGTGACAGAGAGACTGAATGGATTGCTGCCCTGCTGACTGACAAACAAATGATCCTTACTGATTGTAGTACTCTGAGCTAATCCCCTGTCACTGAGCTTTAAATTCAGAACCAAGAGCAGTTCACTGTCATTTCTTGTAGGTGCAACAAGTCTATATTATTATTTACCTATGCACACTGCCATTTCTTGTCATAGATGCACTGATACATCACTCAGCCATATACTTTATGTAAGGTCTGTAAGTGTTTGTTTCCTGCATGGGTCTATGTTTATTTGGCTGATTAATGAGGAGATTTTCACATGCACATTGTTCTGACAGGTGTAAAAGAAGTCAAAGGGAGGTGTGAGACCACAGATACTCCAGAAAAGAACTGTGTGTTCTCTTCCCACCTTCTGTTCCAGTCTCTCCTTTGTGTTATGTTTTTCATCTTGATACTTTATACTCTTCTACTCTCATTTCCTGGCTTAGTCTTCGTGTTTGTTGCTGTGAGGGGTGAGTTACTGTATGTCATGGGCTCTGTGGAGACAGTGGAATCTGTCTCACACTGTCTGCCTTCCTGCTGACAGCTCTGGATTTGGGAAACAGTATTATTTCAAACATGCTAATGAGCCATATCTATTAGTCTTGAAGTCAAGGTGTTGAAACCTGATTATGAGTTGTCATTTTTCTTAGGACGTAGGTGCACTGTTGGATTTTTGCTCAACAAAAGTCCAGTGATGCCCATTTTCACCTAATGTCACGTGGCCTGTTCATATTCTGTGTTCAGAATTTTTATTGACCTGTCTTTGACTCTTAGCTCATGTGGAATTCAGTTTTCAAGTCAGGGCTCTAACAGTGGGCTAATGAGGATCTCATAATGTGAGGTCTAAAACTGTAAGTCACATTTAATATCATCACCAGTACATCAGTGATATCTCGCTGCATGTTGGTGAAGCTTGACGACCTCTGTGATTGGCCCAACAGAAAAAAAAGTAAAACTGCAACTCACTTTTATCGTAAATGTGAGCAATGACTAATTGTCTACCAAAAGGCACTATCTACTACAAAAAGTAGGCTACAGTTGGAATTATTTTCTCCTACCCTTTCCTCATCTCCCCTGGTTTTCTAACTGCAGGGGTAGAGATATCTGACTTTGTATGCAGATGGTTTCTCCTGCAAGTCTTCAAACCCAGCACCCAATCTAGGTCAACCATCTCACTGCTTCCCAGCTGCCTGACTGAGCTGTGTGTATGTATGTGTGCATCTGTGTGTTGCACTTATAGCGCTCCAGGCTACAAAGAGAAAAAATTGAAAATATGTATTTTTTTTCCATTAAGTATTCCTCTTTGCAATACAAGTCTTCCAAATAGTTTGTATACTTAGACTAATACACTACACTATATCATGGAAATGCTACAGTAGCAATAGCTAGAGGTATTGATTGAAATAATCAATGATTCTGTCTCTGTTGACTGCTTGCGCTGGGGCTTTTCAAAGCAAAACAGGCCTCAGGCATCCGATCAGAGTTGTCTGTGACCAGCCTCCTGAATCACTCAGGCTGCTGGAACCATGAGCCACACCCATCTCCCGTTTGCACTATGTGGTCTGCTTTTGTCTCTGCTGGAGTTATCAGAGCTTGTTTATTACTCAGGGGATATAACACTTAAAAAAATCTATAGTATAAACATGCATTTTTAAGATGTGTAAATTTTTTATGGAGTAAATTTTTAACCTCTCCTTGTTTTTGATACAGGGGTTGGACAAAATAATGGAAACACCTTCACCTCAAGATGATAATGCCCCAACCCATACAGCTAGAATTGTTAAAGAATGGCATGAGGAACATTCTAATGAAGTTGAGCATCTCATATGGCCGGCACAGTCCCCAGACCTCAACATTATTGAGCATTTATGGTCAGTTTTAGAGATTCAAGTAAGACGTCGATTTCCACCGCCATCGTCTCTGAAAGAGTTGGAGGGTATTCTAACTGAAGAATGGCTGAAAATTCCTTTGGAAACAATTCACAAGTTGTATGAATCAATACCTTGGAGAATTGAGGCTGTAATTGCCGCAAAAGGCGGACCTACACCATATTAAATTATATTTTGTTGATTTTTTAAGGTGTTTCCATTATTTTGTCCAACCCCTGTATATTTTGTGCTCTTTGTTTTCAGATCAAAAAATCTACATATGAGAATATTACATCTCTTTTTTAGCTACGGGTATGTCTAAAAGATGTTTACTTGACTTCCCACACAGGCATAGTTGTGAGTTATGTGTAGTTGTGTGCACATCTTTATCTGCACACATGCACATACTCATGCCAACTCTCAGCAGTGGTTACTGAATTATGCATTATTCAGAGTTTAATATTAGACATCACATGGAGGTAAATTGGAGCTATCAATCATCTAAGACATTTATATGTGCCAGACTTTGGGAATAATTCTTGAAAGGCAAAGCAGTCTTTGGAAATCTAGAGTGATTGGCTGGGGAAATTGGGTGTAGAAATTATAATTATTATTTCTTCATTTTCTAGGCTTTGCCTCATTCTGATGACATTTGCGTTATTAGCCATATGTTGGAGATGATTATTATTTAGGCTCTTGAGGTTACTGATGAAATGCACACCAAGAAACACCGCTAATGTATACAACTGTATGAGACCAAGTCGAATTTGCATGCTTCTCATTTTATGTTTTAAAATATGAGTGCATAAGGCACTTATAAGAAACTGTACACATTTGATAGCCATTAAATTGTATTTGAAATTCTAATTAATAGAACAGATTGGCATGAGTCAGTTTTAATAAAGCATGATGGTTCACAGCAATAGATAGACAGCAGCAGACCCAGTCACATTCATCATTAAGAGCCATGTGTCAGTATGTGCGCTGAAATGTGCATGTCTTTCCTTGAATGCATGCAGGGTCAAGAGACCCCTGTTTAGTAACTGTAATTCTCTGAGAGTGGCATTACATCATCAAAAATGTGCTCTAATATGCATGAATAGTCATGTCACACCGAGCCATTTTAGAAACGTTTGTCTTTGAAATGCAACACACTATATTAGCTCCTCTAAGGCCAATTTCGCACGTCAAAGGAAGTACTAACTGAATCCTGACTTTATCTGGATTCATTTCTTAAGTAAAGCATTCATTAACACAGTCAGTCCACAAAGAATACGCATTAAACCCAGAACCTATTCTCAATTTACTCTGCTTCCAAGTAGTAGAAATGGATATTTTTTTTTACACACATTCATAAAACACTGTATTTATGCACTCCAGTTTCTTTTCCATTGGATGTTTCTAACCTCGTTGCCATTTATTTTTTCATATTCACTTTTTATCTGCGTGCTGTAGACTGCACTCCAGAAATGTGGTTTACATTTGTTTACATCTTTCCTCTGCAGATCACAGTGTAATACCACAAACATGCAATAGAGAGTATCATGCTTCATGGTATCACAAATATTGTCTCTTTTCTACAGATTGAAAAAAAACCTTGAATATGAGAACATAAACCCAAATGTCAGTAAACATGTATGGAGTAAGATTATGTATCTGCCTTTCAGTGGGAGTGTTATGTTGTGGAAGAGACTGCACTGCACAGGGTTAGTTAAACAGCTGAATCTCATCCAAATGTAGACGTCTGAACAATAAGTGTAATTATGAAGTGAACTTTTATCCTTGTTAAATGTGTGGATTTTTTACCTCTTCCAAGGAGGTTATGTTTTCATCAGGGTTTGTCTGTTTGTTGGTTTGTTTGTTAGCAAGATAACTCGAAAAGTTATTGATGGATTTTGATGAAATTTTCAGGAAATGTTGATAACTGGCAGAAGGAACAAATTATTGAATTTTGGTAGTGATTGGGGAAGGGATGGGGGCTGATCTGCCCTGGTGGAGGTCTGCGCTCTCAAAGTGTTTTCTAGTTTTTTTTTTTAACTTTTTATTTTAACTTTTTAAAAAACACTTTTACAGCACAACAATTATAACATAGGACAAAACAACAAGGGAGGGAGGCTGTACTATATGCACTCATCTGCCTTTCCACATCAGATCTGGTGACAAGAATTAGTGTCCTTGAATATGGTCCATTTCTCCCATCTTTGATTGAAAGTTCCCACCTTAATCCTCAGATGAAACGTTATTTTTCCATGGTATATATTTCCTCTATGATGTCCAGCTTTGCTGTGGTTGAAGAGGGTAAATGTGTGGATTTTAAGTAGTGGTGTTCATCCCTACATCCAATTGTTGGGGAAAGCAGCCAAAGCAGAAAAGCTCAGACTTCCCTCTCCCCAACCATCTCCTGTAGTTGCTCCGGGGGGACACAGAGGTATTCACAGACCAGCTGAGAGATATAGTCCCTTCAGCATTTCCTGGAGATGCCCCGGGGTCTCCTCCCAGTTGGACATGATCCAAACACTTTCATTTTTTTATACATGATAAAGGTGTTTTTGCTGATTACCTTTTATTACAGAACTACAAATACTTAAAGGTAAAATATTTTCCTGTCTAGCCCATGTGACCATTACTGCTTGCACAGCCACTCTGCATTGTGTTTCAGGCTCATGGAGCGTTCCAAAGAACTGCCGATCTCTTGTACACTCATCACACAATATCTCCTAACCTCAGCTGCATCTCCAAGCATTGTAAATATTTCAACAGTGTCATTTCATGTGAAGGGAAGAAGCACACTTTTGATTTTGTTCCTTGGAGGAGCCATCCACTCGAACATGCTGAGGACTATTGCAAGGTGATCACGCAAACCTTAGGATCTGGCCTGAAGCAGAAGGAAAAAAAAAAATCATATCAGCTGCCACTAGATTAAATGATTTACTAAAAAAAGATTATTCAAGATATATTTGTGCTGAATTTTGATTTGCAGAGCTCTTTACCACCATGTTTTCATCTAAAATAGTGTATTAACATTGTAAATATTGGCAATTAATTTGGAGGAGGATTTAGAGAGACATAATTGCAGAAATGGAAAACAATATTCATCGTAATTAATCATCTGAGATCAAGAATCATGTTTTCATTACCTTAGTGAGTATTTTTATCTAAAAATTAAAAAATGCCTGAAGTTTAAAATTATTTAGGAATATTGAATTGATATGGTAGATATGTTTTTGTTGTTGATTTTTTTTTTTTTTTTTTTTTCTGTTCATGGTGTGAATGCTTGATGCTGTACACATTTAATTTCATGTAAGCAGTGTATTAGGTGAAAAGGATAGGCAAAAAAACCAAGTTTTTGCTTCCTTTTTTGTTTTTTATGTTTATTGTGATTATTATACTGGGTGCAATGATTGATGTACAAACCAAAATAAATTCATTCATTCATTCATTCATCCATTCATTCATCCATAAAGTCTGCCATGTTGCATGAAAACACTGTTATATGTTCTAATTCTGCGATTACATGTTCCTAAATCTCACACACTGGACTTTTAAGTGACATGAAAAATAGCACGATAAAGTGTGAGACAGTCAAGCAACTAAAGAATGTGAGGCATAAAGATAAAGGAGAGAGAAGATAAAAAGTAATAATAGAATTAGACAGGAGATCAAACAAGGCATGGAGTCAGACAGCTGAAGGGCCATGGAGTAAAGGGAAGGACATCTCACTGAACCTCAGATGAAGGTGTGTGCACCTACGCTTAACGTGGACGTCTGGATGTGTTTGAAGTGTACAGCTGGTTGGGAGCAGGTGCAGACGCCCATGAGGTCGGGGTGTGAGCATGGGTCAGAGGCCTGTCGTGTCAAATCCTCTGACTCAGGGTCTGAATAACCCATGCATAAGCTAGGAGAATTCACATCTTATCATTGTCTTGCTTGGTTGCAAATGGAACGAATATCTAGGTTGTAGACTGTTAAAATTAATAATTCTGTGTAGCATAGATAAAGCTTTAAAAATGTGAGGTTTTGTTCTTTTTTATGAGGCTTTACATTTTGTTAGACTTTGGTGCGCTACTAAACACTAGATCCTCTAGCTTGCTGTCAAAACAGGCTGCTCTGTCTGAGGTTTTCTTGTCTTATCTAAGTGTAAGCTAAATGAAATGTCAGGATATCATCCCTCCCTGGTTCAATGCGAAGCTGCAGACAAATCAGCGAAAATGTGCTTCAATTAAATACATCCCCAGAGCTACAAAAGCTCTCTGTAAACTGAGGTTCCTGTTACATTGTACCCTGCAGGACACAACTATTAAATAGCAGCTTGACTGTGTCTGCCTTCAATAGCCTTGAACAAATATTGTGGTTGTGGGATATTGTGACATTTGATGGCAAATTTGTTGTTACCGGGATTATTTCTGAACAATAAGACAACTTTTCAGTTTTGTAAACTCAGCACCTGCCTGGATGTGATTCACAAAGGATTTGTATGACTATATGATCACCAGCTTTCCCAGTCAGTTGTTCATAGTGATAGTGTATATTATTGGAGAAACAGGAAAAGGAATTGCATTGTCATTTTCTAAACAGACTCAGTATTTGATTGATAAAATACACAGAATGTGCTTTTATTTTGCCAGTCAGCTCAATAAGAACAGTAAATAATGGCACTACCATGTTGAACATTTATTGTTATTTTCATATTTTAATGAAACAGTTAATGAAACTGAGATATACAGTATTGTGCACCCTGACCCCATGGCAAGAAGCAGCACAAACAGAAACATCTGACATGTATTGAATGAAATCTGGTATAAAACATCAGAAAATTAATGCAAAAAATCTCATTTTGTCTTTACAAAAGGTTTAAAGACATGTTAAGTGGTCACATTAAATATTACCACTTTGGTTTACAGAAGCTGTTTTTCCCTTAAGCTTTAATTTTTACTGCTGTGCATATTTCCCATATTGTATCTTAATACAAAGACTGAGAAATGCATATGTGTGGTCATTATAACTTTACTAACCCAGCAAACCTAATGTTGGCCTAGGACTTTAACACAGCACTCTATGTATGTGCATTTTTTCTGAGTTGAATTTCCAGAAGCTTTAAACCCAGTTTCTCAAACAAAACATAAAATGACTTGATATCTTACAGTCAGATGTGGTGCTTTCCATTTAGTGTTAGCTACACTTAATTAGTAGAATATTAGTAACTAACATAATCTGAAGTAGCGTTAATTGGCTGTTTAAAGGGGTCATATTTTGCTAAACCC
The DNA here is from genome assembly GCF_902148855.1 of Sphaeramia orbicularis. Lineage (NCBI taxonomy): Eukaryota > Metazoa > Chordata > Actinopteri > Kurtiformes > Apogonidae > Sphaeramia > Sphaeramia orbicularis. The sequence goes on along the minus strand of NC_043976.1, from coordinate 24,513,274 downwards.
ACTTTTATTAGTCTTTGGTACATTTACTTGTGTATTTGGACCCTAATAGTTTCAAAAGTTTGAATTTGAACCCTCCAGGTGCTGCAAAGCTATCTTTATATTCATTCCGGCAAAAATTGAGTGGATTTCTACAACCCATGTCAATTCCATCTTAATTTGTTACATTTACAACTAGTTACATCACGACATTTGCACATATAAGGTCAAAACTTCTGACGAACTTTTGTCTGAGTACGCCATAATTGTTTGTCAGCAGTAGCGGTTGTAGTCCATACTGAAAATATGTCCAAACTTCGAGCCAATTACCTAAAATGTTCAGTTGTTGGTTGTATTAATGAACTCAAGTGGCTGAATGGGACAGAAAGCACAGTCAACAACCTGGCAGGGGGTGGGGTCATGTGCATTTAAAGGGCCAGCGCTCAAAACAACCTTTTTTGTGTCATTACTCAAAAATAGGGTTGAAGATGGACCTGTGGAGATTAATTAGTGAAGAATTCAGACCTAAGTATAGCATTTACAGTTTATGTAGACCACAGGGAAATGTTTTAAAATGCGTAATTCCATTAAAAAAAGCAAAATATCACTCCTTTAAGCTAAGCCATCTCTTAATTTTACAAACTCAAACTGCAAAATACACAAAGGTATGAAACAGGAAGAAAAAAACTTGCTGTGCAGCTGAAGAAATATGAGCAAATTCTTAACTTATCTAAACATAAATAACAGAGGAGAAGTGACAGAGATATGAGCTCTAATGGATGGAGTGTATTTAGGTGTGTGTTGGGGCTGTGGTTTTGTGGAAGCTGGCACATTGTCATGGTGTTCTGGCACCTCACATTAGAAGACCACCAACAGTAACATTATTAGTCACACCTGTGATTTGCCATGCCTATTTAGAAATACAGCCAGAACTAGATTATTTGTGGAAATAAAACCATACCACTGGTGCACAAAACTATTACCAAGAGCCACAGCATAAATAATTCATGGAGCACAGTTTTATGTAGGTTCATTGCTGTGGCAGGTCAAGGCTCCAATTTGTTGGCAGAGATGCTTACTGTAAAAAAAACCCCTGCAGGACTCCAAAGAAGGTGAGGTGAAACATTCCTCTACCCACTGACTTACACATTTGTCTGCCTCATTCAAGTGAAATGCGGCAGTCAGCCAGCTGGTGTAATGTGGTCTTTACTGGGGTTCTGGTTGCTCAGAATCCAAACTCTGGTGACTCATCTCCACTCAGGAGGGGAGATGCCAGACACAGAAGTGGTGTTTGTCAGTGAGAGTGAAAATAACCATCTGCAGGCTATCTCGCTAACATCTTTTATTTACCGACACCACCCTGTTTGGCCTGCTGTCTGTCTGCTGGCTAGCTGACTGGTTGATAGACTTACTGGATGTTTGATTTGCAGGCTGTCTGGTGCCTCACTGACTTGTTTACAATATGTGTAAGCTGACTGACTTGTTTGACACTAATGGCTCATTTAACGGCTGTCAGATGAGCTTCAAAATCAGTACTTTGAACAAAAATGTGCTTATTAAAACCTGTGTAAAAATCATAGAAACTCTTTAAAACTATAGTGAAGTTTCACTGTGAGCAGCAGATTATGCAAAATGTGTTATGTCAAGTGTGAATTGGTTTAGGCAGACAGCCTAAGTTTGTAAATTAAGAGACTTCATGATCAAATCTCTAACTCAATCAGTGCATTATTTAGTCTTGTGCTGAAGTAAGGGCTGCACTATTGACCAAACCCTGTCCCTGTAGTCTGTTGTCTATAAAATGCACAAACCAATTTCCTGATTTCTCAGACTCTTTCTGTTTCTTTGTGTGAGCTTTTGGCTCAGTTAGGAAAGAGGGCAAAAAGGGTTTTATTGATTATTTAAAACAGTTACAATTAATGTTAGCCAAATAAAGTAAAGTAAAGTACAAGCCTTAATTACCTGATAGAACCAATCCAGCTTCACACATTTTTCAACTTCATTCTCTACTTATGTCACGATATCGCTTGTATTATATAACAGAAAATAATTAAATTAATATTATCTGTCCTTGTAGGATTTTTCAAGTAGTTAAAGAGCAGTAGCGGCACATCTTTTTAATAAAAACAACTGCCGGTTAAAGACACCCGTCACTTTCCTGTATCCTAAATAAAGTAATTAAAATCATGATAAGTGGAGCATCACATTTTAATGAGTCTACAAGGACCCCTATTTATGAAGTGACATACTGGCAGTGACACAGGTGAGAAGTACGACTGTGTGTGTTGCAGACTAATTGCCGTTTGAGAATCAAGTCCAGGCTTTGGGTCTGATTTATATGCCACAAGCACTCACTGTAACCACAGTGATTCAGGGTTGGAGGGGAAACAGCCACTTACAGGATTAGGCTTTGAGATACCACTAGAAGACAGTTTCACAATTTATTGTCATTCGATGGCAATTTAATGGAATCATATCAAATACACCTTTGTACATGATTCCTTATTGTAAGTTGATTCTGTAAGTTGATTCCATTTTAATGTAAAAAGTGAGTGTAGGAGCAACATGCATCAGAGGAAAGTACCATTGTCTTGATTCTGATAACTATTGTTACTTTGAGCTCATGAGGATCCTAACCTTAAAAAAATTCTGCATATACAGGTTTTTCCTCTGCTATTATAAGTCTTGGCACTCCACCAAAGCTGAAATAAATGCAAAATAAGTCTAATATATATTTGGAGAAGATCAAAACTTTCCCCAGCCCTAATGTTTCACTTTTGTCAGTTAGTATAATAATATTTACACTGATCTATGTAAAATGCCCCCAGAATAAAAGTAGTGAAACTTTACCAAGCCTGAGTCACTAATGAAGAAACATTAAGTCATAAATGTTGGTTGGCTTTAGTTTCCAATATACAATCTTAGGTGAAAATGTGAAATTCTGAGAATTAATGAGAGAATAGGTTTTACTCAAAAGGAATGTTTGTCTCAGAGTTTCCAAATCTACTTCAAAACACTGTCTGCACATTAGAATACATTCACTGTACAGGTTCTTTATAGTGGAAAATTTATACATTTATTGTATAAATGTATATAAACCAATATGTGTAATAGCACTTTAGCATATAAACTGAAAACATCAGATTAACAGCACTTCTGTCTTTTTTCCCCTATGTATTTTATTGAAGTACGTAAGATTTAGCACATTTAATATATGTAAGATGTATGTAAGATTTCATTACATTGCCTAGATGACACTGGGAAGCCAGATTTTCATGCATATATGAACATGTTTGCAGGCCAGTAGAGGGTAGCAAATAGTGTCAAAGTGTCTACTCTGATTAACCCACAAAAAAGAAGTTAGATTTATTATGAAGTAACACTTTAATTATTCAAAGTAGCAAAAAAGGTCTATAAGAGGCTCTTTCTGACTGAAGGTTTCCTCGCTGGGTAAACATTTATGTGATGATTTTAACTCTAACAAAACTTTTAATTGGAAGTAGCTCAACATGTTTTCATCTTTGCATGTGTGGTAATTTTAGCAATGCCGGTGCCAGAGCAGCCAGCTGAGCAGGAGAAGGGGGCCATGGTTCCCCCAGTGATGCCAGCCTCCAATGGCGACAGATCTGAGACTGAGACAACCTCCTCCATCCTAGCCTCTGTCAAAGAGCAGGTAAGGTCCCCTCCATATATAATGTGCATGCTTTTTCCATGTGTCACAGCTGTTATTATGCGTATTTCCAGACTGGTAAGCTAGGTGCACTTGTCCGTCACAGCCCTTGAAGTCACTGCTATTGAGGGGCATAGGCACGCCACTGCTTTAAAAGTGTTTAAAAGAAGCCAAAGATTGATTGGTGCCAAGGGAGTGTGAGTGTGTAATGGATGGAAATGATGGAGATTACAGGGCGCGAGCTGTAGCCAAGTAGACATAATTGAAAAAGTCATTAAAATCAAGGCAATTATTCAATGTGGAGTGTTGCAAGGTAGCTGCTTTTCAGTACAACAGACTGAGGCTTTCAGGTTTTCAAAGGAATGGGGGAAGGGGAGGAGAGGTCAAAGGAGAGGAGGGGGGATTTAGATGTGGGTGTGAAAGGAAGGGAAAGTGATCTTCAACGGGTGCAGGACCATGTCAGTTGTTATCACATTAAATATTAACATTACTTCTGTTTTAAGTTGTGGAGAGAAATGCTTGAATGAGAGGGGGAGTCAGATAAAACACAAAGGAGGAAAATGAGAATGACTGATGCTTGAATCTCCTATGGATTTGAGGGTGTATTGTCTAAGTGGGAGTTCTGGAGAGAAGCATCACACACAATAGCCTCAGGTACAGTAGTATATGTATGAGTTTTTGTGTTGTCTAAGCTTTCACACAGACATCAGTGAATCTAAAACCTGACTCATAACCATGTGCCTCGTCCCTAGTCCTTTGTGAAAACCTGAAGTTCACACAAATTACATTTGGTGATTTGTGTTTAGCCTTGGTCTTATTCCTTTGTGTAATGAAATGTTTCATTTGGATTTAGCTCATCAGCAAACATGATACACCATAGATTTGTCATTTTGTCTTTCTACATTGGCTTTCAAGATGTTGTAAATTTGATACAACAAAATATTACATTTACCCTTACAGAGTGAAGGACAAGCACTGAGAGCAATTTAAGCGTTTTTGTGTTCGAATACCATTCATTGAGTGTGTTCCTTCCCACTGGAAAACCTCTCAGAGCTCTTACATTAGCGAATCACTGAAGCATATAAGGTTTAGATCCATGCACTGGACCAGATTTGAACCTGCAGCCCCCTCCTCCTGCTGAGAGAGCAAACGCACAAAAGGGAATACATCACAGAGATGTAGCCATTGTTGAAGTTGTTTCTTCTGCACTGCGACATCTTTAACACCCCTCCTCTGAGGAAAAAAATATTTAGAAAATTCAAAATTAATTCCATGTTCAGTCATCAGAAGGCAGCAGGAATGCCTTAGCATTCAGGTTTTTGAGTAATATGCGTTTTATGTTACAATAAGCCTAATCAGCTCCACATAGCGGTACTGAGAACGGAAAAGCCTGCAGGGACTGCTGGAATGTTTTTTTTTTTTCACATTACAAAATGTCTCAGTGCTCTCACATTACTAAATCACTGAAGCATATCTGATTTAGTCAGATCCATAGAGCCTTACAGGTGCACACCATACTAATGCAACATTGCTACAAGAGAGCCAGCTGAAAACAGCACAGATGTGTGATCTAATGTGCAGTCTGCATGATGATGCTCTGTGTACATGTGTGATAAAAGGTTAACTGAAATTAGCCTGCAGTCTACACTGTCCAGGCGTGTCCCCACATATGATCAGATTGTTTATAACCTCACAAGCTCCCTCCCTTTGGGACAAATCATTTTTCCTGATATACCCTTCTTTCTCCACAGTGTTTCTTTCATAGAGGACACATGTGAGAATGCGAACACGCTTTGATTGTGTTTGGTACACACCATCTGTCTACTGGTGACTGTCGGTGTGTGTTAGTATGTGCGTACTTGTGAGAAAGTATTGCTTATATTATGGGGACATACAGTGTGTGTTTATGTGGTCAGACTCAGTATGGGGATTTAACTCACTTTAGACTAGTGGTTCTCAAATTTTTTACAGTGGAGTACCCCCTGAAATATACTTTTTTAGCCACATACCCCCAACTCTCACTCCAGCATTTTTGATTTAAAAAAATTAGGTAAAATTTGTTCCTCTGCCAAAGATGTCTGTCTATATTTTCAAAACTTTGTAACCAAACAACATATATTTAAATGTAATACATAAAAAAAATAAATAAAATTGAAGTAAATTTTGTGTGCAAAATATAAACTGAAAAGTGCCCTCTTTTGTTGATAACAAAAATAAATAAATTGGTCATTAATTAATAAATTAACCTTTCATCAACAAAAAATATTTTCTTAGCTACTCAAATAAACTTATTTTGAATAATATAAAATAGAAATGGTCTTAAAATGTTACCAAAGCTTAAATAATATGATTGACAAAAAAACTATTATATGAATCTATTTATTGTGTTTTATATTTCAGCATTAATTCTCATTATTTATTTTTTATTCAATATATGATGACTTTTTAAATGTATGTCTCCCAAAAATTTCCAGTACCCCCTGGGCTTCTTCCAAGTACCCCTGGGGGTACCCAGACCCCACTTTGGGAACCCCTGCTTTAGGGACAAAATGCTCCCCGTAGCCCCATAATGTAAATCATTAAACTGTGTTGGTATGGTTACAGATGGGATTAGGCTGGTGATACATTTGCTTCTTACAAAGTGTTCACTTTCATACGATGGCTATTTTAAATATCCCTACAAATTAACACTGAGCATGTGGATAAAATATACACATGGATGGTAGGGGTAGTGGGGGGGATTACAGAGGCAATATGAAGATTTTTACATTATTACATTATAAGTGAAGCTGAGGTTGATGGGTTGCTGAACTGACAGGCTCACTGTGTGTGTGTTGCTGTATAATTGGCAACATCCAGCCAGACTATCAAAACACCAATGGTTTTTCTCATTGTTGGCTTCTTACATTGACATAAGAAGAAACATGCTCCCTGTTGGTGGTATTATTACAGGCATTAAATATAATCTACAATGGCATAGCTTTCTTAATTCAGCCTTGATCACAGAGTTCTGTGTGTCATCATGTTGACTGGTTGTGTTACACTAGCTGACTTTTTTTTTTTGAACTTATGTGCTCCAGAGATAAAATGTGCTAAATCTTACATGCTTTGAGAAGATGCACTGGAGACCCATGCTTGTAGACCTGTATTATGTTTTTCCATCAGTTCTATATAGTCTGAGTTGTCTTGTGATATGTTTTATTATCTTATATATGCTATTATAGAAATGATTTCTAACCACTATTAGACCTGGAGGTTCAAGAAATCAAGTCTGAGATGCTCTCAGACATAGTTTAGCATTGAATTGATGCAGTTTCAGTGGAGAGGAGTGAAAGCTGTAGCTGACCAGACTGTCTGTGATTCCTCGTCACCTTTTAAATAGGTTTACTTGCCCCTGCACTTTCTGTTTATGTAGGGCAGGAAGTCCTCAGGATGGAGAGGATAGATGGTGAATGTATAATAAAAAAGCTAGATGCTGAATTCAAAGTAAGAGGTTAAAAAAATGTTTTTCCTTATTTCAAAACTTAGGACAGCCAAGTCTCTATGTTCTACACATATTTTATCGCCACTGCTGTCCCCTGTCAGCTCAGGTTTGCTTTAGGCATGCTGTGTTTCTCCCCCAAAGCACACAAAGTCCCTAGAAAACTTTTTTATTCAAGTTGTTAGTCTAGACATGCACTAAAAATTGGCACATTATGCCTCAAATGTGACTTAAGGAGGATGTATTGCATTCTATTGCTATAGCGTATTATTATAATTCACTTGATTTAACAGCCATATTGTGCATATATTAGCATTTTAAGACATTTCTTGAGTAAGCCTATAGGATACATTTTTAAGGAATGTTTTCTGTGGGTTACCTGTGTGTTGCCAGCCACAGATAAAAATACAATGAGCTCAGCTGGAAACAACCTCAGAATCTCCACACTCTCAGACAAATGTCAACGGACTGTCTCTGTGGTTTAATTTTTCATATTTAACTGCTCCTGTACTACCTCAGTTAGAGCCATTTGAGTTGCTCAAGATGCTTTGCACTCTGTTGCATCATGTCTCAACTTGCCTTAGGAAAACTCCAGGGAGACCAATTTAACTGGTGCTGATTTGCTCTACAATCTGTCAATTTTCTGCATATATCCATTTAGCTAGTGTTAATGTCCTGCTCTGTTCCTGGAATAAACCCTGGCACTTTAACTGGGTTTGTCACTAAATGCTAATTTCCTTGTTTTGCTTTGTTCCTGACTGGCATTGTGCTTTGGTGATTCCACCTCTAATAAGTTTAATTGAAGCTGTTATGTTTGCATCTCTAAACACCCGGCAGCAAGCAAGTCTTTCATGAGAAAAAATATTTTGGCTAAAGAAAGGTGATGTTCTGTGTTTGAGGTGCAAATTTAAGCGGCCGCCAGCCCTAAGATCACAGCTTTTTATGTCTGGATGCAAAATTTCACTTAAAATTTAATCAGATCTGACTTTCAGGTTAGGTGTATGATTTTATTAGCTTTGATTCCTTATTTCCGAAGCAGCTCTGGCTGTTTTTTTTTATTACTGATTACATTTTTAGTGCTTCTCATAATGTATTTTGCGTCTTTGCCTAGGTTAAAATTATAGACTCCCACATATATTAATTCATGCAAGCACTATTTAAATGTGTTTAGTGTTTTTATTATACATATTTTTTTTGGTAAGCCTTTTGTGCAAGACATTGTGTGGGAGAAAATGTGTTAGTATGCATTTACAGGAGACAGTGTGGGACTGTAATAAGGTAGTGCTTTCGGAAATGGACATTACTGATAATCATTGTAATCATGATACTATAATTTGCATTCGGTGATCAACACTCTGATACTCCAAATTTTCATAGAGACTTTTGAAACAATGTGTATTATAAATTGTGTGATTATAATTTTACAGTTTAAAGTTTTCGCTTTTTACAATGTCAGCATTATTGTCATTATCTTATCTTATTTAATAGTTTCTTTCTTGTTGGTGAAGTTTTTATGCAGCCATCAGGTTCGTTCTCTTTGCCATCTTGTTAATAAATGCACATTGTGTTCAACTATCCATAAACCACTCATGCTATCAGGGGTTCACAACTGATAGAGGATTTCAGTTGTGTATGAAAGTAGCAAGGTCTTCTGCATAGTAGAGAGGGTAATGTATTCTATCCTCTAGACTGCCCGTTATTCTCCAGACTCCTTTTCTTTGCTAGAGTTTGAGTGCACTTCATTGGCCTTTCGAGTGAGTTGGAAACTTTCCTTTTGATAAAATGCTCTCTCTAAGCTTGAATATTGCTCTAGTTATTGACTGAGCATATACTCAACATTTTGATACTCCTAGCACTTTTAAAAGTTGCTTCTAAAGTTAGTTCGTAGACTGTATGTGTCTCATGTTTGCAGCTTTTACTTTTTTTGATTTTAGTTTGCAACTTGAGCTTTTTGGATTTGTTAGTGTGAGTCATTGAAGTGTCAAACCTTTCTGTTTCTTTGATTCTGTTGCTAAGATTGACTGCTGTGTTTTGCAGCTGTAGTAAATTAACTCTATGTCAGGGTCATAATTATGGAGGAGAAATTAATCTTCACACATGCTCATGAGTATTGAACATTACAGCTGATGAAAAATGTTGTAATTCTTGAAATTCAATCATGTCACAAACAGGAACAAATCTTATTTTATAGTTAATAATACCATTGTAAATGTATACACCCTTGAGGTTTGCAACCTACTACAAATTGTAGTTTCTCACACCTATAACAGCACTGGGTAAGGTTGTACTTAAAGCACTTTGCATTTAACCTGCATAATACATTTTCTGCTGTGGCAGCTCAACTTTCAAATGACACTGTCATACAACTTTACAGTTAGAAGTTTGACAGCACATTCAGGGTGTGTATATACTGGTTGAAAGCGTTTTGTGCTTTGAACAGATCTGCCAGTCCCTGTGCCAGTGGTTTTCAGGCTGAAAATTGGGTTGAGCTCTTTTACTCTCTGTGTCCTTGGTGTCCTTCATCATTTGTCTCTTTCACTGTGCCAGTATGGGAACAGATCATTTAGCCGCCAGGCATACAGTACTTTCTGACTGGGTGTGCGTTGAATGTGTGTCCAGCTGTGTCACTTGTACTACATACTGTATTGTCCATATATTATGTATTCATGCTTGCACTATATCTGTTTATGTGCCCTCTCTCGAGTCTCTTTGTGTGTATGTGTGTCCTGTGAAGAATTGCGCTGGATGTTGTCTGTTAGGTAGGGAAGAAACCGCCCTCCCCTGCCAGTAAACAGCGTCAGCAGGAAAAGCTTGGACACACACATGCACAATAGCACACACAAACACAGATATCTGATTACACTGTGTAGTCAAACCTGTCTTACTGCAGTGAAGCAGTTTTCTAGGAGTTGCATTTTTATCCGCTCGTTCAGTGGAGAGCAATAATGCGCTTGCCGTCCAGGCATGGAGTGTCTTTCTGCTGCCTTCAGGACATATGATTCACTCACAAATGCCAGCTGCAGTTTTAATGTAAGACGCTCGTTCTTGGTGATGACTGTAGCTTTTAGATTAAGCTGAAAGCTGCCAAGGTGAACTGTAATGATTTCATGTAAGATTGTGTGGGAGGTACATCATTGTAAATAGTATCCCCTTGCCATTTACTAACTAAAAGAGCATCTGCAGGAGGGGGTGTCTGGGGCTGAACAAGGTGGTGATCAGCAGGATTGCCCTGCCTTGCAAGTGGGGAAGAATTATTATTTGGCCCAAAGGCTGATGTGGTCTTTGGCACTTTAGCTGTGTGTGGTTGATTGCATGTTAACGTGCATGAGTTTATGTTTGCCAGTTGTGCTGCCACAACGTTCCATTTAGGCGTCATCACCCAGCCAGGACCCACTGTAGTGACAACATTGTGATAACTGGGAGCTGGCAGGCCACATGTGACTGCAACTGCTATGGGCCAATGGGCGAGAGCAGGAGGACAGAGAATGTGTGGGAGAGATGAGGTAGAACGTGGAAATCATACAAATTGTGTATGAGTGAGAAGGAAAAAGGGCGAGGAGACAAAGTAAGAAGATGTGGAAATAGAAGGGAAAGAGAAGAGGGATAGGGAGAGTGCAGGTAGATAATGTGGAGTTTTGGAGAATGTGTTGTTTGGTAGAAAAGAAAAGGGAGATTGAAAAGATTGAGCTGAGTTTCACTGGCAGTCATCCAATACGCAGCATTCTGAGACAACTACCAAACCAGACTTGCCAATTACAGTTTGAAGGTCAATCAGTGAAAGTGGAATCACAGTACAATGCTGTTTGTACACTCTCTGTGGCAGGGATAAATGATCCAACACAAACTCACTGAAACTACTGCGAGGCTCACCAAAAAAGACGAAAAACTTTCTCATGGAAAACAACTACCGAGTTAAAACTTTTTCATCAAAGCTAATGAAGAGGGTGTGCTTAGAATTTGCAGTCTAAAACAAAAAAGAAAAGTTGTACAACATGTTTTTGCCTCCAAGACAATTCCCATACCTGATACAAAGTCGAAGTCAATAAGTGTTGTCTGTACTAGTCACTATATTTAGTCTTTGCTGTTGTAGCTTTAGCAAAGCTTTTATTCAGCACATGCACACATTGGAGGAAAATCACAATAGTGTTGAAATGTATTATGACAAAGTGAAAATGTGACATGGGTATTATATAGTGCCCAGTGTAACCCAAAAAATATACTGTTTGATTGTTTGAGTGCTAAAATACCCGGTACTGTCACTTCTGTGTTAAAGCTTTACAGTTAAATTAAGGCAGACATCTTGTTGGGACACAAACCTTTCTTCATGTCCCATTTCAAACCAAAAGTGAGCATTATTTTAACTCTGTGTCCATGTGTTTGCTCTTGAGATAGCAGTCATCATGCAATTTAAAAAAAAAATAAAAAATTCCTAGCCAGTCTTTCTGTAACCCTTTCCAAGTCATCTTTGAGCTCAGTCCTTACCATATGGTGCATCTGCCATTTTCTGCAATTCCTCCTGCTGCATATAGGGGTGATAATCCCTCTTTGAGACCAGCAAATCTATGAGCACTCAAATATGTGTTCTTAGGAGTTATTGCCAATCAACTTGTGTTGCTGTTTAGTTGTGAGGATGTGTTGGTTCTGTCCTGTGGCATTTTACGACCCACAGAACTTCTATAGTAATTGCCAACAAATAAAAACTGGTTTGAAAGTCCACAAAGCTGCCAAGGTTTCCCCTTAAAGTTTCATCACACCCAGACTAAATATTAATGTGTTCATTTGTTATGTGTCCACCATCCCCTCCCAGAGTTATACTTGGTCATTTCTGAACGATGCAGAATTCTGTAGAACCAGGAAGAACAATGGCATTGTTAGACAGGAAGTCTAATGAGGCGTGAAATCAATATGTACAATCCTACTTCACCCGGGGCATGCTGGGTAATGGAGTGTCAGGAGTGTTTTGGAGCTGTTTTAATCACAGGGACCTTGGGATATCCACTCGTAAACAGGCTGGTTACTGCCAAAACACCACAAGCCTGTGAAATGTGTGTGGTCGTGTATGTGAATCTGTGATTACTTTTACATAATTGAATGAAACTGTGCGCCCATATGCCCATACCTGCATGAAACAAAAACAGAGAAGTGGGCTTGCACATGTTGGAGCCTGACAGTGAGACCCTCATCGTTAGCGTGTGATCATGGCTTCTGTGTAAGGATCATAGTGACTCTCCCCTAGCTTATTCCTTCCCTCTCACCCTGGCTCTGTTTCATTAGCCTTTAACGCTGCGACAGAACCCAGTGCTGATCCTGCATGTGAAGCAGGAGCTCCTTTTGCTAATCACTTAGCCCAGACCCTCCTCCATCTCCACCACAAAGTTTCACTATCCTTTGCATGCTAATGCTACCTAAGCCTCAAATCTAACTCAGGCTTGCATTTGCCTGCATGCTGATGATCTTGTTAGCCATATCTTGAATGTTAATATTGCAATAGCCAAAGGGCTAATGTGGAACTTGAATGCTAATAATATGTTGAACTAGAACACCTACAGGTAACGTTGTAGCTTCAATGCAAAAGGCAATGTTTTGCAGATGGCCTCTGTTGACACTCCTTGTGCATTGGTGTTCTGTTGGATAGGTAATCTCATCAGACAACAAATAAAACTTTTAAAGGCCATTCTGTGCATCATAACCTTAGATAACACTATAGCCAACAATTTAACATAAGCTTAGAGTCAACCTCTCCGTGTCAATATTCATTAATCCTATGTTATTACTCTGCCTGTGTGTACTGTGAGATACTCCCTAGGGCTTAGAAGGTCTGCAGCAGTACAGCAGTGCACCGTGGTAATGTTGGAGTATAAGCTAGTACCCTGGAGCTATGAATGAGTCTCGGAAAACTGCATTGTGATATGTGAGAAGAGCATCGATTAATTGAAGACGTCTGTCAGGGCCCTTTGTTTACAGGCAAAGCTAAGCACTGGGGTCAGACACCGGGGGACATGTTTCTGCTGGAAGAATGAAGGGGAGAAACATTCTTGTTAAGTCTTTCAGCTACTCAATTGTCCTGCATTACACAAAGCCACACACAGCATATGCGTCTGAGTGGGTGTTTGAAGTGTACCTTTCCCATACAGTACTCCACAGTATTTTCACCGTCTGTACTTGCAGTTACTGCTTTACTGAAACTATTCTCCCTGTCGACTCTTGCGCATCCCTTTAAAACTGCACCATGCTAATGATGTAGTGTTATTTATATCCCTTAAACATCCACAGCTTCTTGTTTTCTAGCAGACTGGAATCACTTTAACTTTAGTCTGTGTACTACAACTCAAAGACTGACTCGTTCCTTACCCCCGCCGCCACTTCATCTGGTTCTGTAGTCTGGCTGACATGATTAGAAAACATGAGACAGTCCTGTGTGGTTAAGCTTTATCCCTATTTGAGAGGAAATAGGCCTTTCATTCTCCCTGAGTCCCTATCGATCTGAAAATGAGAAAATGGAAAGATTACTCTGTGATGGAAAGAGCCATTAAAGAACCAGAGTGGCAAGAGCTCAGAAAATGCCCAAGTATTTTTCAGTTCACTGGCATTTTCTAACTTTATTTGCTCAGATTATTTACGCTGATTGTGCATGTGCTATATAGAGTGTCACTATATGGTTATTTTTTACAAGTTTAGGGGCTGGATCCTATGAATTCTTTGTTTCTTTCACTTTGTTGGACATTGAAGGATAATGTTTTTAACATGAAGCTAAAAACTAGAGATGACAAGTGGATTGGAGGCAGAAGGCTGGGGTACTGTTTTATGCTGTTAGTTTTGTTTGTGAGGGTTCAGCCTTGTTGTTAGTTTTATCCCCTGTTTGCAGGCTGTGTCCTTCAGAGCACCCAGGCTTTAATTTGGGCCAAAACTACACTCACACCTGGGATCAGTGGAAAAAAAGGACGTTGAACAGCTCGAGTGGGGACGCTTTGAGGGTCAAATGACTTGGGCAAGGACATCTCTGAAATAAATGTCAGGAAAGCCCAAAAAGGAATGCCTATTCCAAGATATTTTCACAAAAATTTTGTCCTCTAAATTCCTTCAATATGTTCATTATGCTGATTGACTATAACCTAACTTGGCATGAGGATCTGGGTTGGAATTAAACTTTAGTTCCCAATAGAACTTGCATAGCCTCTACTTATCTCCACTTGAGTCAAAGTTTGAAGTTGATCACTTATTTATGCATTTGTCAATTTTAATCATACTCACTGTAATCTAATGTATTGATATTCCCATGTGCAATTCAGTCACTTAAACCATGTAACAAAAACTAAAAATAGCATTTTCTTTTCCAAGTAATTCCTAACTTGACAGCCCCACAATGAGTGTCATACGTCGTCATGTGTGTTGATTTAGTTTGGGCTTTTTTTTGTTTTGTCTCTTCCTGTTTTACTTCGGTGATGGTGGTCGCCTTCCTGTTTTGGTCTGCACTCTGTCTGTCTTGTCATTGTCTTCCCTAATTCCTTCATTGCTTGCACCTGGGGCCCTCCTGTGATTACCCACACCTGAATGTGATTCCTGCCTTCCCTATATATTTCTCCTCGCTCCCTTTGTCTCTTGTCAGTGTGTCGTTTCTGTGTTCTAGTGAAGATCATCCCTTGTTAAGTATCCTGAAATCTTGTTCCATGTGTTTTTGTAAATCAGGTTTTAGTTTAGTATAGGGCACGTTGTGCTTCTCTTTTTGTTCTATGGTATTTAGTTATTACTGAGCACGTTGTGCTTCTCTTTTGTTCATTTGTTTTTTGCCTTTTGAATTTTTAAAATAAATCCCGTTGACCACTGATCCTGGAGAGTCTTGAGCATTTGGGTCCACGCCGTGTGTCGTGTCTTAACAATGGGTAAAATGCAGAGCAGAATAATGAGTTATGTTACAGAGTTACACTGTAAATATTGTAGTTCACATCTTATTATATTAAAATATGTCAGAATGGGACTAGTTCACGAAGGTACAATTACTGCGTAATCATCTTATCATAATTATTTCATCTAACTGTAGTCAATTTGCATAATTGTGATTATCATCTCCATTCAACTGGATAAAAACAGATGGAAGAAACTTACAGATATGTTGCATTTCTATCACTATTTCTACATATCACTTTGAGATTTCACTAGTCCTCTTTTAACCCTTTATAGGACACTCATAGAAATACACTGGAATTTTAAATTTAAACCTTAGTGTGTTATTGGAGGACATAACAAGACTTTATTACTTTTGTGAAATTGTTCTAAATTTTTTATTGTTATGTTGAAAATCAAGGTCAGTGAAGTTACCATATTTGGTTCCTTACTCATTAGTGGCAAGAAAAAAACAAAACAAAGCAAGAAGTATCTGTAAAAAATACCAGAAAAACACATGTAAGGTGAAAGGAACATATATTTTAGAACCTTAGACCAACATAAGTGCTGATCCAGACACCTGTCAACATCCACATTATCCCTTTGAACATCATTCCTTACATTAGTACTATTACTGTATGTAATGTACTATGGTATGTAATGTACTGTAATGACATCCATTTTCACTCATCTGTGTATATTTCAAAACTAGACTTTGTATATTCAAATTAACCCTTTATCGGGCAAGTGACTATTTTTGGTAATTTCAGCTCACATTACAAGACAGTGACATCAACACTTCCAGTGAGGAAACACTATCAGGTCCAATGTGGTCTACAGGGTCTGTAAGGTCCACTTCTGCATGAACAGTGAGTGTACCTGCTTTGTTAGGTACCGTGAAGTAATGGTACTAATGTAAGGAATGGTGTTCAAAGGGATAATGTAGATGTTGACAAGTGTCTGGATCAGCACTTATGTTGGTCTAATGTTCTAAAATACATGTTCCTTTCACTCTACATGTGTTTTTCTTGTATTTTTTTTTTTTAAGATACTTGTATATATATATATATTTTTGTCACGAGCAAGGAACCAAATATGGTAACTTCACTGACCACGATTTTCTACATAACAATTAAAAAATTTGAAAAAATTCACAAAAGTAATAAAGACTTGTTAGGTCTTCCAATAACACGCTAAGGTTGAAAATTTGAATTTCAGAGTATTTCTATGAGTGCCCTATAAAGGGTTAATCATGCCAGTAAACTGCTCTTTTTATTCACTAACTATATAGTATACTATATAGGTGGCTTTACATTAACAGAAAAGGGCAAATCATTAATTACAGTTATTTGTTTGACTATTTATTGTCATTATCATGACAAGCTGTCAGTACAGGTGATTTATGAAGATGCTTGTAAACTGTGCAAGACTAAATCTTATACAGTGACGTACATGAGCTCAAGTGTGACAAAATTATATAGAATAATGTCTGTGTTATAATGATGCATAGGTGTGTGTCTACAGTATGCAACATTACATCTCCATACTCTGTTGTACAAAGTTTATTTTTGACTTCAGTCATCTCCATAGTTGCTTTCAGTGTAATTTGTCACTGCACTTCACTGCACACCACAGCAGGAAAGCTCAGCTAATAGCTTTGCACGACACTGTAGCCTTCTCCCCTCTGTATTCTAAATAGATAAATTATGATCACACTCCTCTGCAGTTGTCTGGCCGCCAGGGTTGACATATACACTCTAAAGAGACTGGCTAATGAAGAATGGCTCTGTCATTGGAGTTGTCTCGGAAATAAGGCAGATCACTCAATCTCTTGTTCTCTCTTCTTTTGTCTCGATCTTTCCTGTTGTTTTCTCACTCTTTCTTCCTTTCTTCCCTTATTGCTCCACTGCACCTCCACACATCATTCATTCCTGTGTTTCATTCTCCCATTGCATTCTGTCCGTATGGAATAAATGAGGTTTCGGCGTTGCAAATGCATCATACTACCCTACCCCACCCCAACCCAACCCCCCATTCCCTTACCCACAGTGCTTTGCAGGAGCTGGAGATGTGCATCTAACCATCCCTAATGAGCTTGCTTGTGTTCTTTGCTGCTGCTGTTGTTGTTGTTTACGGTGAAGTAATTTGTGGTTGCCATAGAAATTGCCTCAGCTAAATGTGCCCATCATTATTTTGTGCTTAAATCCATCATTGCCAGGAGCTCAGAGGCGGACAAGAAAATGAAATTTGATTAATATGATTTGATATCATTTTTCCATTAACTACCATAGAAAACTGGGTGTTGGACATCTCTATTGTTTGATAGTTTACGGTGTTTTTTTAAACTCATACATAAACGTATTGTCTTTTGATTGCAGTAGGCAGGCAGGGCAATTGAAGCCTATTTCTATCTTTTGATACCAGTGTGGCTGTGGCAAATCAAGTTTCTCTGATTCTTATGTATTACTGTATATTGAAAAACAAGTGCAATAGACTTGCAAGGTGGGGGTTTTCTGAAGGTGCATTTTATTTCCTGACTCCTCTTTTATGCGACTGATCAAATGAATTTGACAAGCCATGCTATGTTGGACTTGCCTTTGAACTTTTCTTGACTGGTTGTTGAATATTTTAGTGGTGGTTAGGGGTGAAACCTCATTTGCTATTTTTTCCTCTTCTTTCCCATCACTTTCCTCTGAAAATGTCATATTGTCAGTGGGATATGCCCAGGGTAGCAGCTCTTCCCAGTTCTGGCCTAAATGTAAATGTCAGTTAAGATGTGAAAAATCTACTTTTCTGTCTGTCTTATTTAATTTTACATCTTCTTCCTTCCTTATTTCCCTCATTTTGTGCACTTCACATTTTCTTAATTTTTTCTCCCATTTCTTTCTTATATTCTTCCCTGCTTTCCCCACTTTCTTCTCCCCAGTTTGATTCATCCTCTCCATTACCCCAGTGCATTTTAATCTTTTCCAGAGACCATATAATATTTATCTGTATTCTTTCAGTAGCCTCTCTACTTTTATCTGTCTCTATTGTCTACCTCCCTCTCTCTTGTCCCTCAACTGGCTGCTTTCCATCTGTCATACGTCTCTGTGGTAGAATTCTGCCTGAGTGGGCTGCCAGTATCTTGTCTTTCATCTGTCAGTTTAGTTATTTTCCCCCCTTAACCTCATTCCAGCTTCTTCTTCATTTTCTTGATTTTGTCCCATGCAATGCAGAATCAGCCCCTAAAACTTTCCATGACCTTTTCAGGTTCTGCCTCCTCAACCACTCTCCACCACCTTCCTTATTCATCCTTGTCTCTTTTCTTTCCCACACACGTCAACGTTTCTATTCTCTTTTCATCTGTCAAAACCTGTTATCTTTTCTTGGATTCCTTTGTTACCGTTCATCACACTCTCTCTCTGTCTTTTTCTCTCCAGCTCTCTGTACCCACCACAGTGTGTTTCTGTCATTTTACCTTCCCTGCCTCCCTTTTGCACTCCTTCCACAGGTGGCCTAGCTTAGGCCAACTTCGCTCCATCACCTCTGTTGCGATATGGGGTGCAAAGGCTAACACAACCTTCCTGTCAGAGGAGATTTATTCCCTCACCTTTTGGAGCTCTTGATCAGGGTCTCTCTGCATCTGTAATCTGCCTCGAAAAAGCGAGACATTCACCCTGCACTATCCTGCTCTGGCCCTCCCGGATGGATGACTGGGGACCAGGTCTGTCAACGAGACATTAAACATTTAAAACTCAGCGTGCGGATCACTTGAAGCATAGCAATGGAGCCAACAGTCGTGGGTCTGGAAACCACACAGGGATGGAGACAAGGCAAAAAGAGACAGAGCGAGCTAGACTGTCAGGGGACACTGATAAAGAGAGAGAGAGGGAAGGGAATATCTTCCTGTCATTTTATAGACATTAAGACACAAGGCTCTAGCTATCATTGTAGAGAAGGCCGAGAAGGGTCACACTGTGGAGACAATGCAGCTACCCCAGACTGAACCATACCCTTTTCATTAAATGTGAGACTGTCTGACCTATTGTTTTTACTGATAAAAAGACCAAAATGTATTTTTTTTTTTTAAATGGCAGATACAATACTGTCCTGAACTCAACAAACAAAAGTGTAGCTACTAATATACAGAACTAGCAGTGCTCAAAAAATGAAGTGTGACTACAACACAGAATACATCAACATAATAGAACTCCACAATTAATTGAGTCACAATTGCAGTGTCAGTTGTGCAGCTATATGTTCGCAAAAGACTATAATTTTATGTTACAGCTGTATGTATGGTGATAATAGAGAATTAGTCACACTCAAATTGCAATTACAATATTCTCAATGCAATGTGACTTTTTTTGCAAATCATAGTTACCTAATGGATTGTGAACAATGTGTGAACAAAGAAGAGAAAGTATGAAAAAAAATGTATAGCCTTATACAATAATAATAATCCCTTTAAACAATCACTTCTGGTGGTGTATTTACTTCCTGTATTTTTATTTTCCTCTTGTTTTTCTATGTTTGGGGCATTTCTTTTGGATGTGGAGTGTCTTTAGATATTATACCTATGCATTAACAGCATAGGTGGGTACAACAATATAAAAACAAATCCCCTTTTCGTACTTCATGCTTCACTATTCTTAGAGCGGACTGAAGTTCTGTCTGAGATACAAAACTCTGGGTGCAATCTAAAGTACAGTCTCAGACATGTTCATTCTACTAGACTCACAGTTTTGGAAGATAGAAAGAAATGGAGGAGGTGAGGCATGTTTAATGTTTAATATTTGAAAGGATCCCCATTAGCTGCCACCAAGGTGACAAGCTAATCTTCCTGGGGTCCTGGGGCATGTGCTTTAGTTGTCTTTCCCTCCATAACATTCTTATAGAGCAGGAGTTGGCAGCCTTTGCAATCTAAAGACCTGCTTTCAACAGAAAAGATGGAAAAAAAAAAACCCAATCTGCCTGGAGTGACAAACACATAATTACCTAGCTCTGTGTTTTACCTGGAGCAGGCCAGAGTGAGGTCACCCATTTAAAATTATTTAGTACTTTTTTGCAATATTTGTTGCCTTTATAAAATTACATTTGTTCTAAGTGACTGTTCCCCTGGTTTGAACACATTGTAACACGTTGTAAAGCGCATCAACGTAGTAAGGTACTAAAGGGATTCAAGTGCATCAGCAATGATAGCAATATGTTCAAATGTTGAAAATTCATTTCCATATATTGCGTATGTAGTTTGATAAAGCCACAGGAGAGAGATGTTCAAGAGCCATATCTATCTCAAGAGCCATGGATTGCATGGTGTGGGCATGGTTATGTGTGAAATCACTGTGAAAACCGTCATAAAGTGATATGTATTTTTTGTATTTCGCTGTATTTCGAGACTCTTCTCTGTGAAATCTGAAAAGTGAGAAATGTTACATACTATTCGTTTAATGTAAAATTATCACACTCTAACTGTCTTGTTGCATACATCCACAGTAACAGTCTGTACACTGATCTCTATGTAGATGACTGCAAATCCTTAAGCACTGAGTGGCTCAATGCCTCTTCTCTGCTTTCCTACAGCAACACCAGCTACCATTAGCTTTGAAATGGAGTTAGCCGACGTCAGCAGAAAACCAACACAAGTGTCACATGAGCACACAAGCATGGCATATTACACTGCTACTGGAGAGCAGGTGCATTGTGCATCACTGCATCATAGCCTGGAAGGTTGGAGAAACAGGTTGTGACCAAAGGGTGGCGGTTCAATTCCCCAGACTGGCAGAGAAATTGTTGGCTGATGTGCCCTTGAGCAAGGCACTTAACCTCCCATTTACCCTGGGTGCCTGATACCGCTCCCAGTCAGCAGAGTTCAGGTGTATTCCTGCATGTTCAGATAGTGATGGGTTTAAAGCAGAGTGTCCATTTCAGTGTGTGTTGCATGTCTGCATATAAAAAATATGCTGACAAATAGTAAAGGTTCTTTTTCAGATCACATTATTGGTAGTGTGTGTGTGGACACATTACCTTGTCTAGGGGTTTCTGATATGTTCAACATGTTGGTAATGTATCCTCCTGTAACTAGGCTTCAACAAGTGTCCCCCACAGCTGTGCTATGCATACAACTTGTCTTAGGACTTGGGTTTCTGGGTATGTTAATTGGCTTTCAATGGTGCAACTGTTGATTTTCAACAAGCTGTTAAAACTTTGGAGGCATCATCCTGCAGCTGGCTTCCAGGTCAAATTGATCTGGTCAACAGGTGGGCCTACATATCAAGTATTTTCTATCATTTTGTTGCTGTTTTACAATTCATGCTGAATAAAGGAGTTTTCTGGTGTGACGGTGTGTATTGCTGATGAAACGACAGTAATTGGAGGTCTGTCACTGATCAGTCAATGATAATTAACTACAACCTAGAATTTCCACTGACATTTGCTCATTGAAACAGCCAATTAGTGCACACTGAGGAAGTAGAACAATCAATGACAAGCACATTGTTTGACCATATGAACGCACACACATGTAGACATACATACACACATCAGATTCAAGAAAATGTTGGGGAGTAAACTGTTAGGTGTGTGACTAACTCGACAACGATTCACTTTATCATGACATGAGTTGAGGTGTTTTTCCACAGGGGATGTGAGAACGGCACGGCAACACCTGAGCTCTGTGTCAGGACTCTTCGTTACATCCTCACTGCTTTTCCACACCTTCCCTCAACTATCATTCCATTGCATGACCTCACTTTTGCCCCTGTAATTCTGCCTGTGGTATTCGCTTTGTGTTATTTTCATCTTTACTTGACCCTCACTACTTTTTTTGTTGTTGTCTGTCTAGAACAAGCATGGTTGTAAAGGTTGTTTTTTTTTTTTTATTACAACAGTTTGAAAAAAAAAAGAGAAGGATGAAAGCAGTTGATACAGATATTTATAGTATCTATCTATCTATCTATCTATCTATCTATCTATCTATCTATCTATCTATCTATCTATCTATCTATCTATCTATCTATCTATCTATCTATCTATCTATCTATCTATCTATCTATCTATCTATCTATCTATCTATCTATCTATCTATCTATCTATCTATCTATCTATCTATCTATCTATCTATCTATCTATCTATCTATCTATCTAGTTGTAATGAAAGCTGGTAATGCACTTTAGAGTGGACAAATATGTAAATATCTGCATTTTGTTGGTGAAAATAGCTCAACTCGACCAAGACAAAAAAAAATCTTTGTCCTGACATTGTTTTAAAACCACAGTTGCTACCTGTAATCAGCGGTGTTCAGTCCATGCAGCCATCAGTCACTTAAGTTTCTTGGTTTTTTATCTGAAATAACTTATTAAAACCCACAGTGACACAACAGTACAGGCTGCAGAAGTGCTTTTTATGATGGGAAATTGTGGGAGTTTTAAAAGGCTGTGTGATGGCTTGAAAAGCAGCAAAAATATTCTAAATATAGCATGGTAAATGGATATTGATTTTTAGGTGGGCCTTCATTAGGTGGTAAAACCACTCCAAAAACACAAACTAACCTTTTTTAGACGCTCATAGTTCTGCACAAGTGTTGTGGGATTCTCTGTGATACGGATATCCCTGAACTACTGTTTCACATCCACACCTGCACATTCAGACACTTAGTAGTCATTTTCAGAATCATGCCGTGGGTGGAGTAAGACTCAAAATGAGGGTAAAGTTATGTACTTGAAATAACAATGGCTGATAAGTAATGTCTAATATCACTTTATTTTGTGTTTGCAGTTATGGAAACCAAGAAATGTTAATTATATATAATAGAAATAGGTCAATTCATTGATACAAATTATAAAATAACCTTTTAATATAACAAAATAGCCTGAAATAGCCTCTTTCACATTGGTGGTGTGACATGTTATATGCTAATATCAGATGATATATGTCTATGATATCTGATGAATAGAGTAGAATAGAATAGAATAGAATAGAATAGAATAGAATAGAATAGAATAGTTCAGATAAGGATAGATGTGAGTGCGTTGTGGCTGTTTTGATGTAAGGGACCATGGCAGGCCTAGGTAGTTGGATGAACCAGGATATAGTGAGGATCTGAGGAGGAAGAAATGGGAGAATGACAGAGTGTGACTCAGAAACAGAGACAGAGAGATGAGGGGAGGTGCAGACTGGAGTGTTTGCCCTGTGGACACGGCTAGCCAGCAGACAGCACAATGTGTCATATTAAATTTTGTCAACAACATAGCAAGTTATTTCTGTACGTTGGAACCTTCAAACTTATTGACTTAGACAAAGCTTTTTTCTGTTACATGCTCTTTGTGGAGCTTAAGAGTTGTTCCCATGTCCACTCCCACTGTACATTGTGTAAAATACAAATGCATCTTGTAGACAGTGTTAATAATTGCCACTGAGGATATTTTGTCTGCCTGTTAGTTCGCAGTCCACAATTTTTGATAAAATCATCAAGATGTATCTCAATCAAAACTCCTTGGATTTATTTTTGTAATTTAACACATTTGTACATATAAAGAGCTACATTCTCACTACTTCTGTTGTACCCCTTGCAGACCAACCTCAGAAAAAAATTGGATTGGTGGTCAATGAGGAGAGATAAATCATTTCTAAATCTTGTTTGAACTGTGCCACCATTTGCACATATGATATTTGTCAATTTAAAAGATAATGTTTCAGGCCAAGTAAATCACAGTTTGTGGTAAAGATAAAATGGAAACAGTCCATTTTGTGTTAAAGCTATACCTACTGACGTGGCATTTCTCACAGCACTTCGTAAAAATTTCAACATGAACAGCTGCCTCCCTCCAAAGCCCCGCCTGTTTCCCCCTGCCTGAGCTCTGACGCTTTCCTCCTCTCACCTGATGCGTGTGGTGGAAGCAGAGGTGGAGGCGGAGGTCCAGTCTGCTTTGGCGTGTCCGCGGACCCCTCCCTCAGTAATCAGATGCATCATCCACCTGCTGGGCTCCTGTTTCATCAGTAGACCCTGTATTTAAGGGTGTGGTCTGCGCAGCGCTGGGTCAGTGTCTTCACTGCACCTCATCAGCTGGGAGATGAGAGGCCCAGGCGATGGGCGCGCGCACTGTGAACGCGCGGCCTTCGTGAATTTTCCGTGGACATTTGAGGTTTCATAGTCCATACATTTATCATCCTACATAATCCTACATTGTGTGACATCAAGTACATGTACCTGTATGAGTCCCACAGTCATAAAAGCCGACCTTTGTGCAGACCTGTCTATGGAGTCCAGTACACCAGACTTCTGGACTTTTATTTCCATCCTTCATTCATCGGACTCCTGTTTGTTCCCCTTGGTTGTTGTTTCTGTTAATAAATCCGTTTATTCCCTTCATGTGCATTTCAGTCCTATCCATTCACATCCTAGACAGGAGATTGTGGTCAGTGACAGCAGAAGCACCGGGACTGAAGCGTCAGATTGAGGTACCCATATCGGATGCGGGGATGGCAATAATGGATCGGATGTGGGACATTGGTAGTGGATGATTGACAGGAGGTTCAGCCAGGTTCAGCCAATTATTTCATTCGGACCGAATAAAATGATTGGTCAGAATTTTGTCAGAAACATGAGCAATTTATGAGAATTAAACATTTTTGAGTTTCAATACCTGGTGGATTTCTTTTGCATTTTAGTTTGACACATGCTTATTAGGAGCATTTTAAGATGACAAAAGAAAAGTGTAAAAATGCCACATCATACGATATAGCTTTAAACAGGTAAATGGACTTTTGTGTCTGCATGTTGCATGTGACACATCACCAACACCCTAATGGCACCAACTGGGCACATTTTACCCCATTCTTCGAGAGCGAGGTGAAAAAATATTAAAAGAGGAGAAAGTCAATAGTAGCACGGTCATGTTTAAACTGTAAAGACATTTTCAGCGACTCTGAGCAGACTGTTGAGGGTTACAATGACATTAGCTCTGCGATTTTGTTTTCCACAAACTGCAACTTTCTTGACTTCTAAAATGATCTATTAAAATGACAAACATCCATCCATGAATTTTCTGAACCGCTTTGTTCTCAAGAGAGTCGTGGGGATGCTGGAGCCTATCCTGGCTGCCAGTGGGCCATCAGTTCATGGCAGGGCTGATGTGTACAGACAAACAGTCACATTCACACCTACGGGTGACACTTTCACAATGAATAGGCAAAAGATGCATACAGTATGTTGTTTATTCACATGCGTGTATCTGTTGTTCTGTTAAAAGTATAAGGCCTTTTCTTTCCCTCTATATACAGTATATTAGTATTCATTTCCCTTTCCTACAATATGATTTTACAAAATGTGTAAATAAAAAAACCCTAATATTAATTGGACATGCACATACTTATTTATACTTCTTGTTACTGTTATTGTTATACCTGTTACAGTACACTACATCAGAGTCAAGATGTACTGTAGCCCCTAGCTTGATAATATACAGATGAAAAAAAAAAAAATCACTGTACCTCAAGACTTTTGGAAAGAGGTGAGAAAATTAGAGAGAGATTCCGTTTTAATTTTAACCACGAAAATAAAATATGCAGCAAATTCGGTGGAGGTTTGTCCACTTTCTGTTTTTCAGTCTCCATAGTCTAATTTGCTTTGTTGCAATGTGTTTGTTTTCAGATGGGGAATAATTGTGTAGGACTTAAAGTCTGAAAAAAAATGAAAAAAAAAATGTTGCATGTCATCTTTTACTCCTTCCCTCTCTGCTAAATACTAATGAAACCTCTGACTTCTACACACTATACACTCTTCTGAGAGTCTCGGCCACCACACACACGTATAGTCACTTACACACAAACAGCATGCTTTTCTTTCTCACATATGCAAACACACACACACACACACACACACACACACACACACACCACGGCTTAGCCCCATTGTTTATATATGGATAATCCACAACACAAACTACAAGCAAACCTTCCAGGGACTCTAGCTCATCTACTGCAGCACAGCAACATCTGGACTCGAGTATACTTTATCATGCTGTAATTGGCTGCACAAAACAGAGGTAGCTTAACATAAAAAAATGGAAACAGTCAGGGGGGATTTTCTACTGTAAGATAAGACCAAAGGAAGCAGGTGAGGTGGAGCGTCGAAGGATGTGTAAAACAGAAGGAAGAAGATCCAGGATCAGTGGATGGATGAAGGGAAATAACGCTGGTCACAAGGAAAGGTGGCCGGAAGCACTGGGGGGAAGGAGCTCTGGATTTCAGATGGATAGAAAGGTGAAAAGAGTGTGACAGAAATAGAAAAGAGTTCCAGGCGAAGGGAAGTATCTGAAAGCAGGAGATAGAAGAGTGAATGAAGTGTGAAGAAAGCGGGGATGAATTTTGGAAGGAGTCTCATATGGGGATAGCAAAGAAGGGCAGAAAGAAGTTAAAGGCGAGGAATACAGCAGAGTTAGAGAAGGAATTTATGAATGAACATATGCAGAATGACTTAACGGCAGAAATGTAGGTTAAAATGACAGAATTATTTGTCTGATATATTTTTTTGTAGTTGCTTAAAAATATAGTCCAGATTGCAAATCACAAATTAAAGGGGTCATATTTTGCCAAACCCACTTTTATTAGTCTTTGGTACATTTATTTGTGCATTTGGACCCTAATAGTTCAAAAAAGTTTGAATTTGAACTGTCCAGGTGCTGCAAAGCTATCTTTATATTCATTCTGGGAGACATCGAGCGGATTTCTACAACCCGTTTTAATTTCTTAATTTGTTACATTTACAACTAGTTACGTCACAACACATTTGCACATATAAGGTCAAGACTTCTAACAAACATTTCTCAGAGTACGCCATTATTGTTTGTCAACAGCAGCGGTTGAAGTCCATACTGAAAATATGTCCAAACTTCGAGCTGATTTCCTAAAATGTTCAGTTGTTGGTCGTATTAATGAACACAAGTGGTTGAACAGAACAGAGCGCACAGTAAAACAACCCAGAAGGGAGTGGGATCATGTGCATTTAAAGGGCAAGTGCTCGAAACAACCTTTCTGGTGTCATTAGTCAAAAATAGGGTTGAAGATGGACCTGTGGAGTTGAATTAATGAAGAATTTAGACCCTAGCATAGCATTTACAGTTTATGTAGACCACAGGGAAATGTTTTAAAATACATAATTCCATTTACAAAAGCTAAATATCACTCCTTTAGACTGAAAATTTAGCCTGCTAGTTGTGAAAACACTCAAGCACCCTCATGAAGTATGAAGATAGATATAAACAGCTCTGACTACATTTTATCTGCCCATTTTCTCTTTTCTGTTAAATCAACAGCTACACAGTCATGCTGTATAGTCTTCTGTATGTCTTTTCCCATTATGGAGTAAATACAAAAAGCAAAAATGGAGCCCTAAAAGGGTGTTATTTGTGCCAGCTACCACCTAACATTAAGTCAGGAACATAGTGGGAAAAATGGGGATGAGGTGGGTAATAATCACATCAGCCATCTTTATAGTCAGTTTCTACTCTCTAGCAGGCTTCTATCAGCTCTCTTTGTACTTCGGCGTTGACACTTGTACTCACACTATCAACTGCTTTTAATCTATAAATGGAAATCAAGAGGTTGAACTTCATTTCAGTGATGTTGAAACAAAACCTAAAAATAAGTGCATCACTTCTAACAGAACACTGACAGGGTGAAGTGCATTCTCTAAATGTGATGTCTTCGTACATCACATGTTTCGATTGGGCCCTGAAATAACTAGCTTGTTCTATGTTGAGTGGAACGAAGTGGCTGAAGGATCATTAGAAATGGAGTGTCTGTGCAGTTTAGCAGCTTAGACACCATATTGTGCTCCTCACATTTGCAGCACAGCCATCGCTGCATGTATCCAAATAAGGCACAATTAATGCTAATGCTTATGTAGCAAATATGGCTGACTTCTGAAACAACTTTTAGACAATAAAGACAGTTGCAGTGTCTCATGATATGTTGCCTTAACTGAATAAGTGACATTATTCAGAGCATTTGCAGCCTATGTAGGGAGAGATCAACAGGATCATGTTCCTCTGCCTCCTGCTTCTCTGATGGCTACTGATAACATCTTGCCACAAGTCACAGAATTCAGAATTCTACCTCTGGAAATACCCTGTAGCTATCGCTTTACTAGTCCTGTCACAGTTATAACAAAATTGACTGAGCTGAGCTGACTAAAAACATTTTGTATAAGCTATAAGAGCTATAATGTAAACTAATGACATAGTTTGGAATATTAGTAATTATCAACCAACGATTTATCTGGAGGCACTTTCCTTCTAATTTTCAAAAAGCTGTATTTTCATGAGTACTACACTTAATTTGTTTACTTCAGGTTAATCTTCTATGCTTGTAGAAGCTATAGATAATGCTTTTTCACAAGGTGTATGCATATTATTAAACCATTATTAGTAGGGGTGTAATGGTACAAAAAATTTAGATTCGGTACGTTTTTGGTACAGGGGTCTTCAGTTAGATGCATTTTCGATACGTTTTCAGTACAGTGAAGGAGACCAATTTCGTGAGAAAAAAACTTTATATATAATAACCTATCATCACAAAACAATGCTGGCACACCGCTCTTATTTTGTCGACTTGTCTGTCTGCAGTGACATAACTGACAGGGAATCCGAAATGCTCCCAAATTGGAGACCTTAGGGAAGACTGAGGGTCTTCCAACTCTGACTTTGTATCTGTGACGCTGCTCTGAGCTGCCATGCTGGTTTACCTTAAGCATGTGGATGGTTTGTGGACCACTTAGGCATCCATCTAGGACAGGGGTGTCCAATCCTGGTCCTCGAGGGCCAGTATACTGCATGTTTTAGGTGTATCCCTCTTCCAACATACCAAAATATCTGAAACATGCAGGATACTGGCCCTCGAGGACCAAGATTGGACACCCCTGGTCTAGGATATCAAATATTGCACAAGGGTTCCACTTGAATCCACCCTGCTCATACTGTGTGCGTTCCACTTCAAGATTCATGTGGAAACTTAAGGTGAGTGTTTGCGTTCTTCACATAGGGTACATGTATTCGTTTGGTACACCTCTGTATTGTATTGAAAGCCCCGAACCAAAACGCTTTGGTACAAACAAGTGCACTGTTACACACCTAATTATTAGCCTTTTACTATAACCAACTACTAATACTGTGTCCAATAAAGTGTCCGTATCATACCCTTAAACCTTTATATCTCTCATTTGCACTTTTTTTTAAACAGTCACAGTTATCAGTAAATTTTCTAAGAATGGTAGTTGCATATTTTTTTATGTGATACAAATACACAGAATATACATAGTTAACCTAAGTCATCCAACAGCTCTCTTTGGGTTTCACTCTGTACACATACACAACTCACAGTGACATTTCAATAAACCTATCAACAATCTCACTCCAACTATCTCCACCCATTCCATATATCTGCTCCATAGCTTCATGAAGCAATAACCCTGCACAGAGCACCAGAGTCAACAATCCACTTAGAATAAAACAGATTTATTGCATTCCCTCTTGTTTTCTTTATTTTTTCTCATGGAGCTGCAGTATGGTTGAAGGTCATTTATTGGCTCATGAATGCTATAGTGCATTTATAGAGCTTTAGGAAAAGACATTTGGAAAAGAAAAGTACAGAAGTTAGACATTAGGAAAAGAAAAGTACAGAAAACTAGAATAAACCTTACCTGAAAGAACCTTGCTTTAGTTTTGAGGTTGCACACTGGGGGTCGCATCTATTTTTTGTAAACCTGTTTATATTTCCTATGTTTGTCTGCCTCTGGCTGTGTGTTTATCCCTTTGGGCTTCATTAATTGGACAGTCTGAGCCTGTGGGTTTTTAAGTGTATTTCTGTGTGTGAAACAGTATACAATGTACATTTTTAGTCTACTGTCCATACAGTAGGCCATGTCTTAATTCTACAATATTATTTATATTTTTCAAAGCCCACTCTTCTCCCTATTCACAGCAGGATTAACTTGTTTCTGTCAATATGCACCCCTGTCAAGTTTTAATTTAGAGAGGATTTATGAAATTGCATTTCTCCTCCTCGCAGGATGAACCATTTGAACAAACTAGTTTCTAAAGAGACTGCTGAAGAACTGAACTATATGAAGTGGTTTTGAGACTTGCCTTCCCACAAGAAATTGGCGGTTGAGGAAGTGTTCAAACTGTAATTTTCCTGTAGGCTTGTGACAGCTTTGATCAATAACACCATAATCACTAACAGGCTGCCACAAGACATATGAGAAGTCATAAAATACAGTAATTAGATTATGAGTTTTTCCAGGCAATGCAACACTGTTTGTGATTAGGAGGAGGAGGAGGATAAAACGCATTCCAAAAAAGTGCAAAAAGCGATCAGCAATTTGTATCTTATTTTTGCCTTAGTGTATTTGTATTACAGTCTTTCATTTCTTAAGCCATGTTTAAGAGTCTTTGTTATTTCTGGATGACTGTATAACCACCATAACCATCACTGTTTGTGGCTTTGTCAGTTGTTCTTCTTGTAAATATTATTATTTTCTTACATAAAAGCAATCTTTGTAATCTGAGGAGCAGAAAACTGGTAATGGCTGCTGCTTTGCGTGCAGATGCTCTGTGTTCTGGCTGATAAACTTGCTCGACAGCCAAAGCAGTGCCAAGATCCAAACAGTGCACTTGACCTGTGTACTTGTTATAAGAACAGTTAGAAGTTTATACATTTTCCTTCGTATTTGTTTTGCATCTTGTGACATATTTATTGACTTATTTTGGTCTGGTATCATAATGGTTTTGCATCATTTCGTCAGGTATATTTTTACCTGTGTTTTGTTTGTTTTGTTGGATGTATTTTGTTTGGTTTGTCTGACTTTATACAGTATGACTTTATAGCTAGTTGTGTGTGGCTAACCATTTAGGCTATTATTATTTAGAAGGGGGCAGGAAATATAAGATTTTCTTTATCCTGTTCCTTTTCGAGCATGGGTGTGTACATGTTTGTTCACTTGATGATTATTGAATGTCTGCTGATGAAATGCACAACTATGAACAAAATAAATGAAATGAATGACCTCTTCCTCTGCCATTCATATGCTCACGTTCATGAGCTATTACACTCAAAAAGTTCAATACAGAATTCGTACATCCACCTTATTGGTAGCATGTTATGTTTAATACTTTATTGAACTGAACTGTTTAAGCTGACAGTATTTCAGTGAGTAGAAACTAGCCACATACAGTGATGGAGAAGCAATTTGATATTTTTAAAAACAGCTCAACTTGAAACTTTTGTTCCATATTTCAAAGATGCCACCTATGTATTTGTGAGTGTGTATGTGCCGATTCTGTTCCCTCCTCTCGAGGGGAAGCTCTCAGCAGTCCCACTCCACTAAAAGTGCTGAGTGTGAAGGATAGTGTCAGATGACAAATCTAAGGGACAAACTGCATCTAAAGCAAGCATTCTTTATAGCCTGTCCTTCACCCCTTCTAACTGTTTCTCTCCATCCTTCCAATTTATTCCTCTCATCTCTGCCGCTCTTACTCCACCAATCCCAATAAAATTAGCTGTGCATCGTGACTGAAATGTACTGACTTTCCATAGCAATCAAATAGGCAACATTTCCAGTGTTTTATATTATCTATTTTCTACTCCTCTGGTTTTCTCTCGTCTCCTGCTTTCTTGTTTTTTTTTTATCCTTTTGTTTCTTCTCAATGTAATAGAAGGACAAACATGATTACTGACAGAGTGAGCCTTGCACTTTGAGTAACCTCCACAGTCAACAACTCTGGTTTACAGCACAACGGAGAGGTGCACAGACCGCACACAACTTACACCTTCAGACACATACACTTGGAAACAAGTTACAGGGTGAGAATTGTGTTTTGACAAGCCGGTGAGCAAATTTTTTTGAACATTTCAAATGTGGATCCTTGACCTCTATGTGAGAGACAGTGGAGAGGATTTTATATTCGTATCTTAAATTTCTCACTTTTTTCTGCAAGGTTTGCTCATAGAAATGTTTTGAGCCCAATTCCCCTCACTCTCCCAGATTGTTTATACAGTTTATTCAACTGTGTGTTGGAGTTTGCGAGAATTGTTACAAGCCCTGGTAAACACTTTTTTGGAATGCAAAACTTAGGTAACAGACATGCCACAGTATTAAACATTAAATCATTTAAATAAAAAATGTGTTACATGAATCAATCATTTCTTTTTCTCTCATTTCTTGTGTATCTCCACACTCCCTCTCTCACTCTTTCTGACTCCCTGTCTATCTCTCTCTCTCTTTATATCTTGCTTTCTTGCATCTCATCTGTGTGCATAACCCCCCTGCTGTCATTTGCTGCAGCTTTTCCTCCTCTCTTCTTGCCTCCTTTTTTATCATTCTCTCCCTGTCGTCCTCTTTCCCTCCAACCATCAGTCCCTCCTAGCCTTCATCTCACTCAGAGGGGGGCCGGGAGCCATGTTTCTACCTAATGATGCATTGCCGAAAGGAGAGAAAACGTGACAGTTAACAGCCTCCTCTTGCTCTTTCCTAGGCATGCACACACAAACACACAGATGTGTCAGATAGAGGCAAGGATACACTGGAGTCACATTCAGCTTGGTAATGCGACAGTCGAGCCAGCCATTCACTGACTCTGCATGGCGTTTATTATGTCTTGTAACTTTTCTTATGTCATGTGCAGTTATGTGGCCTTAAGGACCCAAGACACTGACAGGGTGAACATATGTCACAAATAAAAACCACATACTGTAGATAAATAAATGCACAAACTGTTTTGTGTTCAGTTGGGTGAATAAGTCAATTACACTAACATTTTAATCTAAGAAGAAGTGATTAACTGTCTCTACAAACCACGTACATATTCTCTTGTGTTAATTCGTATTTGTCACCTAAGAAGCACACGTATTTATTTTTACTTTATAAAGGTGAAAAACAGGGTAATCCTCTAAATAAAGAGGGTGTGTATGTGGTATGAACACCTGATTTGGATTAAAAACTGATATGGAACTAAAAACATGTGCCAGCGACAGCTACCATATGTTTCACACTGTGATTGACTCAGACATATGCAAATGTAGCCACTGATTTACCGACTTATTATATATGTATATGCAATATTTCGGTGCATATGTGTGGCTGTATTTACCCAGTTGTGATTGTTTGTGTGCCTTTAATTTACATGCAGATTTCCCCAGCTTTCAT
Organism: Sphaeramia orbicularis; assembly: GCF_902148855.1. Classification (NCBI taxonomy): domain Eukaryota; kingdom Metazoa; phylum Chordata; class Actinopteri; order Kurtiformes; family Apogonidae; genus Sphaeramia; species Sphaeramia orbicularis. The sequence continues at coordinate 24,480,084 of NC_043976.1, read as the reverse complement.
TTGAGCTTAACTCCCTCCTGTCTTCCTCCACTTTTTCTTCCTTCCTCTTCTTTCTCAACCCTCTTTCTCTCCTCTCCTCAGTTTTTCCTCTCTCACTCTGTCTCATGCCCTCTCTCTTTCTCTTTCTAATGAGATGACATGGCTTCAGTGTTATTCTTCCACTCAGTGACAGCCTCTCTGTTGCCAATTAGTGGTGGAGTCGCCAGCTCTCTGTTTGCCTTCAGAGATTACATCTCTGTTTGTGTACACAACCCACAAATGAGACGATCCACTCAAAGGCCGGAGATCTAGTCAACAAATGTAGTATAGGAGGAAACTCGATGACTGTGGGCTGTATATATACATTTGTTGCATGTAGGTATGAGTCATTTTTTGTTGAGAGGGATTTTCTTGTGGGTCTTTGTTCGGTTTTTGCGTTTGTCTGAGCATCCCTGGTGCCATTTTTAGTATAGAATCTTTTCTACCTTGATCACATCAAAAGAGGATGGAAAGTACAAAGCTAGACAAAAAAATTGAAACGAAATAGTCCTTAAAACAGAACTTACTTCCAGTCTGCCTACATATAAACTGATGTGAGAGAAATTATGCAGCAGTTTAGGTAGAGGCAGTGTATGTCAACACTAAAGCTGCCTCTCCAAGTCAAGGATTCTTCTTTGGTAGTCAAGTCCTTTGTTGGCTAGGCAAGAATCCTTCCTATTGATCAATACATCCATAAATGGAACAGTCTTGTGACTGCAGGTTTTGTCCTACCCCTATTTCATGGTTTGGTAATGTGTATATTGGACACAGTTATTAATAGACAAAAATGAAAACACAAATGGAGGCAGAAACAACAACCCAGTGATACAGTCAGTCAGCCCTCTTTGCCAACTGAAGCTTGTATGTAGCTAATTATAATAAATTTGCAGAGACAGGAATATATAGTAGCCTACAATAGAATGCAGAGCGGTAATAATGGTGAAGCAGCATTTTGCTATTATACTGCAGCAAACTTCCAGTAGAGCTTAGAATTGCCCCAAATGTCGACATTTTCTGTCTTTGATTAAACTCACACCACATTCTTCTTCATAATTAATTCTTATTGCATGGTAAGACTTACTGTTGTGTAATCTGTGCCGTATGTAATTATGTAGTCTGTATTTTTGTAAATTACATTACTTAATATTTTGTCTTTCATTATTTACTTTTCGTGTTCTCCTGGATGCCCCATTTATTTATCTTATTTTATGTTATGTTATATTTATGTATGTAACATGCGTATTTCAGCAGTTGGCTCTTTTTCATTTAGCAACATTTTTAAAAGACTTTAGTTGTAGGGTTGTGGTGCTATAGAGGCGCAAGAATCCACAGAAGCATCCTTGAAAATTCATCAAATCAAGGGTTCAGTCATCACTATGCTGGTGAAATTTGATGTCATAGTATTATGTAAATGAAACCTTTAAGGATCCTTAAAAGCTTTCATTTTCAGTGCAACATGGGTGAACAATAGAAACTCAATAAGGACCTTTTTATTTTATTTGTGACTTTAGCCTCATTGACACACACACAGAGCAGAAAAGAAGTAACTGATTTGACAAACTACTTTGGGTAGTGACACATATACTCCTGAAAACAGCAGAATTTACTGCTTCCTTATCCTTGTGCATCCTATGTAGTTCCATATTCAGCACCATGGACAGCAGCTCTGACACCCTTTGGCACTGACTGTTATAAATGATCCACCTGAAGATAGCATGATGCAGGAGGAAGGTGTAGCCTATGGGCTGAGTTAAGAACATATCTTGTGAACATTTATTTAGAATAAATAAAGAACAGAAGGATGCACAGTGCAGTTATCAGGTCATGTTGCAATCCTGTTAAGTAATATTGAAAGTGATACTAATGTATAAAAGTATTTCACAGAAATTACTATATTTTTACCATATGAGGTGAGTACTTGTTTTCCAGATATACATTTATGGTTAGCATAATATGTTTAAGCCACAATAACCTGGAAATGTGTACAAAGAAACATATTTCACATTTCTCTTTTCGCAGTTTCACAGTGTACTATAGTGCTACCATCCACAAGAAACATTCAGAACAAACATATTTGTACAACTAAGACCCAATATTCCATGAAAGATACAATTTCTTCTACAATAGTTCATTATTTTTGAATTAAAAATAGTGAAAAATAATGAAATATAAAATAAACCAAAAACACCAATCTTCTGTTTAGATGGGGATTAACGGTACTATAAAATATTTGTAGCTTTACATATGATGGATCTACAGAAACCTATGTTCTCTACCACTGTAAATGGTACCACATCTATGGATACATAGAAAGTGACCACATAAGTCACCTGTCTCCTGCATTCCCTGCTTTGGTTAGACATTGTTGGCTTCTCGAATGCCTCACTCAGCGGAATCTGTTTCAGTTTTGTAAGCAGCTCGTATCCATTGTACTCCTGCTAGCCATGCGTCCACTCAAGGTGGGGAGAAAGAGATGTAAAGCAATTTCTCAATAAACATAGCTGTCTTACTCTGTGATACATTTAGATTATTGATGTAGTGCGTGCTGTCAATTTATTTGAAGTTATCGTGGGGAGTCAGGAAAGAGGCGTAGGATGATATAAATGACACAATATCTTCAGTGGATTGAAATGAAAAATACTGGACATCTGTTAGATTGATATAAGATTGCTAGACCGCCCATACCTAATTCATAATAAAACCTGTTTATGGTCATATTTTAGCACCAAAAAAAATAGTGTTAGTTAGAAAACAGTATTCTTTGCTCACTCTTAGTGCCTCAGGACTCATACTTGCCTGTCACTGCCTGCTACCAGGCTCATCTGAGTTTGTTTGAAAAACAACCATAAATCTCTTAAAATGTTTAATGTGTTTGATTTATAGATGTCTGAGGGCAATAGCAGTCAGTTACAGATTTATGACAGCCTGCTCACGTGGTGGCAAATGACAATCTGTTCAGCGCTGTGTCCCGGCAGAAAAATAACACCTCTCATAGCGCTGAATAATCATACAGTAGCTCCCAATTTTCTGCAAACAAGCAGTTAACCTAGTTTTCCATTCACTTTTATACAACTCTGAAATTTTGTGGTAGTCCTAATGTTGCTGCTTTGTCAGCAGTCTGTTGTATTGTACAAATAAATGCAAGGGACAGAGAAAATCATGTGAGTGGGCTGCTCCCCTGTCATAAGATGACTGGTCAAATGGAGCCCTAGGAGGTGACATTTTTAGTGACAAGCAAGTGAATGCTCCTCAAATTGACATTACGTCTAAATGAAAACGACCACTTGACATTTTCCTTGTACTGACACCCTTTATGTTATCTATAGCACACATAGAGACAGCAGTGTACAGCATGTGGAATGTTTTTTTTCTGCCATTGTACCAAAAGGGACCAGTTTATTGCGTCTGACTGTTTGTCTCACAGCCACTTACGTTAATACCGTATCTGCTTTTTTGTTTTACATCACATTAAATGCCTGTGTTTGCATGTAGCATTGTGTCTGTGCCGATTCACTTCACATTAAATGGGCCACACATTCTTGCTTTGTTGGATTGGTAAATGCTTTATTTTAATGGTGTGAATGAACTCTGAAGAAAAGAGCTGGCAGAGAAGCTTGTTAAGCCCTTTACCCATCATAGAAAACTGTGCCGAAGGGCCTGTCTGTGATTTTATCGTTGTCACGCTTGTCGGTCTGGTTTAGGCTTAGGGACTTGCATACTGTATCTGTCATAGACACACAGTCAAACATGCTCAGATTTTCAAATGTACCTGTACTTTCACCAGTTACACATGTTCTGTTACTATACAGATGTGCACACATTTGAAAATGTCTCTTTATTTACCTCTTGCAATGTATGTATTTTGTGGAATGTTGTCACATGCTGTCTTTTTCACAAGAAAGCAGGAAATGTATCTGTGTAATTAGTTCCTTTTAGCTGGCTCTAAGGCTAAACACTTTACTTTATTAATGTGCATACATTATGACAATATGTCCATAATGGTGCAAGATATGAATGTCAAATTAGAATTAAAATCTAATTGCTAACCAGAAAAGCAGTGGAATCTGGAAATGTGGTTGTCTCCTCTTGGTCCAAATTAAACAACTCGGTATAAAGATAGATGACCTGACCATGCTCATATATCATGGTTACAGGAGTGGCCATGTGCTTCTGTAATGAACCACAAACTTGAGTAGTAGAGTCATGTCTGACAGAGTCTTAACAGTGATTAGTAATTACAACTTTCCCACTATCTCAACCTATCTGAACACCAATGACTTGCAAAATTTTTCTGTCATAAGATCGATTTTTAAAAAAAAACTTTTTATAGCCTGTAGACACAGTTTAGGTGAGGTGCAGCGGTCTTGTTTCTTGTCAGACAACTTGAATTACAATATGCTGAGAGGTAATAATGGAATTTTTGCCCAGCGATGCTAAACACCTATCATGCATTGAAGTTTTAATTTGATGTGCAGCCTGCAGTGCATGTCTCTGTAGTCTGACTGTCTGGTAACCTTGCTCAGCAGTGAATATCTTGATCTGTCTGTGTCTGTCTTGCTTGCCAGTCAATTACAAGATTACATTTTGGTGCAAGTGATATATGTAATTATTTATTATGTCTGATAAATGCCAAGCGTGTTCCTAAATTTCACCTTGGAAAACATATAATGCATTGCATGTTAATTAATAGGTGTTCATATATGTGTGCACAAAGCAAAACTTATGTAAACTTAAACTCACTAATAGATAATAACATAGCTAGATTTTGTTACTTTATTTTAATGAAGGCTATTTTATCATGTATTTATCTTGTGTAATCAACATTAATTATATGATAGTGACTGGAGTCAAAACATAGTACTGGAGTAGTGTGAGTGTTCAAACTGTGCTCAGACTTAAAGATGATAAAGCTGTTGATAGTGGAAACCTGCGTAAACATGCTTTTTCAACATGGAAAATCAATCTGGCCCAAATAAGCTGAATCAATAATGAATCAGAAATGATCATCTCTCCAAATCCAAATCTGTGTTGCACACACAACTGTTATTTCAGGAGAATGTAGTAGATTTGTGTCTGCATATGCCTGCACAGGTCAGTGTGAGCATGTAGGAGCGTGCATGTGCTTACACAGGCTAATCTATCAAAACAAGTGTTTGTGATTTCCAGGGGATGGATGACCTTTGGGGCCTCTGGAGTCCCCTGTCACATCATGTGGTGGAGATAGAGGACAGGGTTGGGGAAAGCTGACAAAGGAGGCAGTGAAGACACTTGCTGGGTGAATAAGTGTGTTTTTTTAATCCGTTGTTCACGGAAGGGTTTTGCTGAGCGTGCTTGCTCTTTTTCAGCACTCCTCTGCTTCATATTAATGCCCCTGCACACAGTCTCACCTGGCAGCTGCCCAGTACAGCCACACACTACTGCGATACTTTATATCACTGAGCTGCTCCACTGGAGCCAAGAGAGAGTGAATGCCCTGCTCAAGGGCACACTGCCAGTATGTGTTGAGAGAGGGCAGCATGTTTACACATTCACTGTCCTTGCCCAGAATTTCCCAGCTGGTATGAGAAATTCAAAATTATAGTCTTCTGGTCACAAGCCATTTCTCTAATCTGTAGGCCACCACCACCCTGAGCTGAGTGAATAAATTGTGTCTCTTGAATACCAAATGGATTATATCCTTTTTGCTCTCTAAAACACTCCAATAATGTTATTTCTCAGATTTTTTATGAATGCATACTTACAGTAACTAAATTAGTCTATTTTCCAGCCCATAATGTACAAGAGGGCATTTGCTGCAGTTACAGTCTCATATCAAAACACTCTGAAAAGACAGACAGCAAATTAACCAGTCTTTCTGGGCCAACATGTGTAGTGCATGAGCTCAACAAGACGTCAATTGAAGCCAGATGTTGTATCCCTCTGCCAACATGCACAGAACTGCAGATTCATCAGTGAATTTTGAAAACTCTTTACCAGGCATTAGTACATGACTACATTGCTAGACAAGGTGGTGCTACTGGCTGAGCAACTCCAAGTTTTTACATATTTTATCTTGTCCTCACCTGCTTACATTATGGGCTGTGAGGGTATGGCTGAGCTGGCACACACTTGTGTGCATAGACATGGATGCCTGCTGCTGCAATGGCATTTATGCAGTGACATTTACCAAGTGACATTTTGTCTGTGGCCAAACCTACACTCACTGAGCGTGAACTAAATCATGTTGTCTCCTACACCGTCATGGAGCCAGCAGCCAACACTATACACATGTGTACACACATTCACACACATACTTTTGAATGTGATCGCTGACAAGGGGAGACAAGCTGACAAAAAATGAACATATTGATCTAATGAGGCTGATTTTAATGGATGACCACATTCACTGAGCTGCATGTGTTACAGTGACAAAAGTCACAATGTCATTATGACGCTATGACCTGAAAGTGGGTAGTTAGAAATAGATTGGCCATCTGAAATAATGGAGAGATTAACCCCAGAATTGATTAAGCATTAAAAGGAAACAGGAAAGGTTTCATTTCCAATATTATTAATTAGACATGAAGGTTGGCACATGGTTATAAAACCTGTAATGCAATATACCATCTATGAAGGTGGAGAGATATTCTTTATTCCAGTATATTATAGTTTTTTTGGCATATTGAATATAACGAAATAAGTATAATACCTTAACCACAAACAATAACAATGCATAGATTGCGAAATTTCATACCAATACTCAGTGATTTTTAAAATAGCGTTTTTCTAATCTTGTTTTCATTGTTAATCATTTATTTATCTACTTGGAAAATTCATTATAAAAAAATAACTGAACTGCTCAGCCTTTCATTACACTTTCTTTGAATGAACACAAATTCATAAATGAGGTTGTATCAAAACCCAGCAACTAAATATTGGCTACTGCCATTGAAATTAGCCTGATGGGACATTGGAAATTAATAATTATATGACAAAAGTTTCAAGTGGTGTAGCCTTTTATTTCAGCCTTTATTTTCCTATATACTACTTAAATATTATTGTTATGTACATGTTTGGAACATATATATAAATGTGTAGGAGTTTCACTGTATTTGCACAATTCTGAAAAAGGAAATCTTTCTAATTAGACAAAAGGTCAGTGCAATTACCACATTATGAGTAAAGCTTTATTTTGTGCAGGTCTCATCAAATGTCAAAGAGGGGCTGGATTAAGAAGTGTTTGCAAAGCACTTTTTAATATATAAAAAGATCCAGAGACCAAGGGCGTGGTTGATGTCATTACTGAACAGTAGAGCTGAACTAATTGAGGTTGAGGTGAAAATAAATGCCCGTAACACCCACATGCTTAATAAATCAACACATGGATTCAGATTTATTGGCTAAGTGTGCTGCGTCCTCCATGAGACAGTATCACTTCAGTAAAAGACACATGGTTTATTCCTTTTTCACCGTTGACATTTATTCAGCCAACCTATAAATGTGGTCTCAATAAATGTCACAGTAATGAGCAAATTGGTTTCTTCCTATCTTTTTAGTCGATGTGTATTATCTCACCATCAATCCTGCCACCAGTAAAAGGCAGCCTCCTTATTAAAGACTTTAGCTGCACTTAAGTGTAAAAAAAAGAGGCTACTTGTGTATTAAAATGGGTAGATTTTACACTACGTATGCAGCATTACATGTGTATATACTGTATCTGTAAGCCAAGTGAAACTGCATACAGTTCAATGTTTTATCAAGGGACTACAATATTATGTTTGTTCATGTCCACATGGACTGTGTGGGTATTATTGAATTGGCTATTAAACTGAAAGCAAGGGAGAGAGAGAGAGAAAGAGAAAAGGATGTGAGTATTTGTAGTTAGGAACCATGTAGTGAATAGCTTGCTTTATATAATGCAGCCTAATTAGGCAATTCATCACAAGTTAAATACCAGAAGAACTTTTACACACTATTTGCAGGAAGGGAGAGAATTAATAATTAGTTTGTGGTCCACATGAGAAAAATAGACAATGTGTTACTCAAGACAGCTCATCACAAAGGAGTTAATCACTGTCGCACTTCACTAAAAGGTCTGTGCATATTGGACCAGACGTACAAAGACTAACACCCATAGACATACAGGAGAATGGGGGCTAAATAACATTGGCAATCGGGTAATTTTTCAGGAAAGTGTCACTTGAAGTTTCGCCAACTTGCTTTTGTGTGGTACCGCATTCTACCGAGTATTAACCAAGATGGTGCTCCACTTCATTTGTTTACCATTGGAGTCACTTTATTCCTTCTAATGAGTGCCTCCTACTTGCAGCGTTCAATCTCAAAACAAGGAGATTGTGCTGCAGAATGACGACGTGAGGGAGAGAGTCATATTGGAGGCTAAGAGAGAGATGATTTCATTTATCCCACAGAGCGCTTAAATAATTTAACAAGGGAGATCTGTCAAAGTATTGCTGTGTTTGTGTGTTGAATATTTATAATGCATATAAAACTGTTATGGGCCAGCTGCTGGTAGTCATACATCTTATGTCTGTTCTGTTTTTGAAAAGGGCACTGGACAGTTTAAACAGTTACAGCTGTTTTCTTTGGTTATCACTAATTTTGCATCAGTAACTTGATCAGGGTTGGGAGGTTCAGTTTATAACAGTATGGCAAAGATTTTCTGTGTTTTTCATCTAGTGACAAACCATTACCCTGGGCCCAGCCTCATGAATAGCTTATTTTTGAACTGTTTAGCGCTGTGGCTCTTTGATTCTGCTGTCTTTGAAGCTGTTTTCCTGAAATTCTCTTTGCCTGGACCAGAGATATTTTAATCTTGTGCTCATATTTATCAAACAGCTCTGATTCACTCCCAGGACCTGCACTGAAAGTTGGAGTGCAACTAAAAATACTCCGAACTTAGAATTGAACATGTGAGGTGATTAGGAAGTCTTGAGCAAAGGTAAGAAGTCTTCCTTTGGGAATGAATGAATCACCACCATCTTAAAAACCTTAATTTAAAGTGAATAATGATTCTGTGTTTTTCTTAATAAGTTGTGCTGAGATTTAAAGCTGCAGTGTTTTTGAGTTTTTTGCCATCACACACAAATTCTATAATTACATTTCAGTGTATTGTAGCTCAATGGATCTGAGAGGAAACAAGAATCCTACCAACCGCTGTGGTTTGGCTTTGGCCAATCACAGGCATTTTGAGACAAGTAGGCTGGGTAAACATGTGATTGACAGCTGTAATTACCAATCATTTTAAGACTTCCTCATTCCTCAAGCTCTTTGTTTTGCTGTTCTCTGTGACTTGACACAGAAGCTTGGAAATCCTTGAACAAAAATGCTTTTCTTTTCAATAGTCTATGAAACTACACCATATAGATATAGCTTTGGATTTAAATCAAGAGTAGATGGAAGGTGTGTATTTTCAAATTCTGTCATTTTTTCCACTGATGTCCACTCCTGCAGCTTTAATATAGGCTACTCAGAATCACAGCTGGGTGATATGAGTAAAACTGAATCTCAATTTTTCATGAAGTGAATACATTTTTTTTTTCTTGATTAAACTATACACTTTATAAAGAGTAATATCAACAACATCAGCCACCACAGTCTCTATAGTTAATGGGACAGAGAATTGCTGGTGATGGTGTTTGAGGGACAGTCGAGGAAGACTGATTTTGGTTAATACTAATGGCAAATTAGTCATTTTTCATATTCTTCAAAACTAAACAAAACAAAACAAAAAGATTGAAGTAACTATTGACAAATTGCAGTGTACTGGTACTGTATTGTACATGTCTAGATAACACAAAACATGAAAATTACATGGTATTAAGCTCTTAACTTTAAAATTATTTTTTTTACAGATGCCAGCTTGTCAAAAGACGTTTTAGTCACATGAATTACATTTCAGATGATACAAATTGGTTCAGCATATTTAACCTAAATACACTGTGTTGAAATCATAGTTGTAAAGTTTATAGTAAGAATTATATGATGTGTTTTATCTGAAACTGACAAACAGTTTATTACCCCGCCCCCCAAAGAGGAGGCAGGGGGTATTGTTTTTGGTTCGGTTTGTTTGTTTCTTTGTTAACACTCTAGCAGCAAAACTATTGGTTGAATTCGTACCAAATTGGATTTATAGATTGCCAGTGACCCAAAATAGATCTGATTATATTTTGGGAAAAGTTGGTCAAAGTTCAAATTTTTAATGAATTTTTTAAATCTTTTTTTTCCCTCATTTAATTATAATGGGTGAAATTTCAAATGTCTATATCAGCAAAACTATTAGTTGAATTCATACCAAATTGGTTTTATAGATTGCCAGTGACCCAGAATAGGTGTGGTTACATTTTGGAAAAGTAGGTCAAAGTAAAAAATTTTTATGAATTTTTAAAATATTTTTTCTTCTCTCATTTATTTATAATGGGCAAAATTTCAAATGTCTATAAAAACATAAATTTTGTTTCAATTCATTTCAAACTTGGCACATAGAGACAGTTGATATACTGATATCAGCACATGCATAGACATGACGACATCAGCTGGATCGATGCCAAAATAAGTTCCAATACATGCGTGGGGTGGGGTTTGTTGGGCCTGGCACCACTTGTTTATTTATGCTGCTGATTTTATGCTGCCTTGAGTTTCTTTACCCATAAAACATGATGTCCATACAATTCCAGGAGAACAGCCTTGGTGCTTCTGTCTGACTATCATTCAGTCTTGCCTCATCCTTCGCTGTCTCTATGAGACATTTGCTTTCTTTGCCAATGAACTTGACTGCCAAAAAATACAGTAAAAAGATGGGGTGTTAATCTTCTTTCTTAAATTCAAGAATCTTTGTTGTGTTTAAGTGGTCTAGAATAGGATTTGATCCATGTTTGTAAGCCACCAAATTGTCAATCACTTGATTTTACATATGAACTCATCTCAGTTGAAGACAATTTATAGCCTGAAGTCAATTTTTTAGCCTGAAAACAGGGCCAGGAGGAAACTCAGAATCACAGTATGTAAATAAACAAGAGTGGTGTGGTGGTGTAGCGGGGTACATGTGGGCCTCACAGGCAGAAGGGTGGACCAGAGTCTGTCTGTGTTGTTAGCCTGTTCTCTCTGTGTGCTTGGGTTTGCTCCAGATTCTTCAGATTTTCCTCCACCTTCATAAACGGGTATACATGGCTTAATTCTCTTGTCAGTGCCCTGGACAAAGGTACTGATGAAGATCTGGAGTAGGTTCAAAGCTGCCTTCAGTGGCAACTCGGTCCTCCCAATGTGCTAAGTGCTAATGCTTATCACTAATGTTAACACTAGATGCATAAGGATGGGTAAAATTCAGAGATTGAACCTTTAACCTTAAAAATGTTGCTTACTGATGTTGGAATCATGATGTTTTCTATAGTTGATTCCACCCACTTTAGTTAGAGACCACCAGAAAAAAAATAGGAGACCACTGGTTTGACCATTTAAAGAAGTTATATATAACATGAACATTCCACCTCAACCATTCTACCAATTTCCAAATGAAAACACTGACATTTATACAGTTTATATGCAGAAAACAAGTCAAAATAACACAAAAAGCACTGTTTTCAAACCTCAAATAATGCAAAGAAAACATCCATATTTAATCATACCCAGAACTTGGGAAGAGTTCAGAAATCAATATTTGGAAGAATTACCATGATTTTCAGTCACAGTTTTAGAGTGGTTTTCTCCTCTTTCACTTCGCTGTTGGGTTCTTTTTTCTACCCAAGGAGCAATGTACATGCAGCTCATCGATCTTCTTCTTCAGTGGGATTCAGGTTTAGAAATCATGAGTGATCTCTTAATTTTTTTTACCCACACCCTTGTGAAAGTATTACAATCAGGTCTGTCTGTCTGTCATTCTGTACCTGAAATCTTCCTTGATGATGGTCATTTCAGAATTGTTTAATGTACACATCTTGTGCACAAACACTGACATTTATACATTTATCTTGTGCACAAAAAAAACCAAACAAACAAACAAACAAAAAAAAAAAATATATATACATATATGTTTCTTTTAGTGTCTTTATAGCAAAGTGGAATTGTTTTACATGGTGGATATTCTCTAAGGAAACAAAAGTCTGCAATCTATGACTGTCTTGAGATGAGATGTGCTTTTGTTTTTTCTCATAATTATAGTTGGTATCTGTAGAAGTAATACTAGTTGTGGTATTAAAACTAGCAGTAGTAATTGTACTGTTCTTCCGGTGTAGCCTATTTGTTATGTATATGAGTCAATTTCAGTCTTTATTGTGATTATCTGTACTGATTGGCTGTCCGTTTCATTACTGTCATACCTATAATCACATTAAGGTACACCCCTCAGGTAATGGTGCTAATGTCAATTAAACTTAGTTAGAAATGGGCTTCTACTGAAAAACCAGTCATCACTGAAGAAGGAAGGTCTAGTATCCCTCGTGTACAGCAATAATGAATCATGTGCTGTGGGAAAAGATAGGTGTTAATGAACAAAGTTGATGCAGAATGAAGCAAGAACAAGCTGTGTAATATTTCTTTGTCTATCACCAGCATTCGCCAGATGGCTGTAGCACCTGCATATACACCTACACACAGATGCACACACAAGAACAATGATACACAATCAGTAGAGACGCACTGATGCACCAACATAAACACACACTTGCTGTCGTTTTTATTCCTATGAGAATTTGACTACATTTTTTACTAACAGGTTTAAACAAAGCCACAGGTTAGTCAGACTCATAAGTGATTTTCCAAGCTCTATTGTATCTATTCATCATAGTTACCAGTCATCCATATTCAGGATCCATTCATTCATTTTCAGAATCGCTTAATCCTTGAGATCGTCACTGGGATGCTGGAGTGTATCCCAGCTACCAATGTGTGAATGTGTGGGTAAATCCTGGACATGTCAGCAGTTCATAGCAGAACTGACATACAGACACAAACAACCATTCGCTCTCACATTCACACCTAAGTTGACCAATTAACCAGAACAGAGAACACATTTTCTGTTTAAAAAACTGACCAGTGGGAGGAGAACATGCAAATTCCACACAGAAAGGTCCCACTGACCAGTGTTGGGATCAAATCCAGGACCTGCCTGCTGTAAGCAACAACCACTGCACCACTGTTCCACCTTCACATCAGGAGATATTTAAGACAATTAGTGATGGTAGTGATCTTCCCAATTCAACTCTGATCTCTAAATAAAGTGGTTTGGATATTCTGGTTATTTCTTTCTCAATGTATTTATTAAGTTGCAGTTAGAAAATGGTGAGAAAAGTCCAAATAACCTTCACAAATGTTTTCTTTGTAGAGCATTTTGGATTGATTTGGCTAGTGCAGTCTGGTGTAAAAGCTTAATTTTCCTTAATTTATTCAAACCAGCTGAACCAACATTTGTCAATATTTAGTTATTGTCAAACTGAAAAGAAAGTGTTCGACATCAGCAACAAAATACAACTTGAACTAAGCAACATGACAACGTGATGAACGTAGTAATAGATTTTGATCTAAAACAGACTAACAGAAACACTAGTACGGTATTTTTCAACCTTGGGGTTGGGACCCCACGTGGGGTCGCCTGGAATTCAAATGGGGTCGCCTGAAATTTCTAGTAATTGATAAAAATACAAATAAAAACTTACTAATAAAAAAATATATGGTGAGTTAAGAGACAATCACAATACATAAAAGACATGACAAACTGTGAGTCTGAAACTGAAGCACTGTGGTACTGTTTATCTTTCAGATGTTCATTGTGGTTGGTTTCAGATGCTGCAGCTCTTTCATAATTCATAGTTTGAATTATTGTTTGTTCAGTATTAATTGTCAGCCTTGTAAATACAAGGTGGACTGACTATACATATCCTGACCAAGGAAAATAAAATTCTCACTTTGTGCTGTAATCTACACCTCAGTCCACAATAATATACATTATATAGCCTAAATGTCATCTAAAATTAATGTTTATTTGCAGCATAGTATAGCAAACTATTACATGATCAGAAACAAATTAGTTTTAGCAAAAATTTTAAAAAAAAGTCTCCGTTTGGAATGTCTGGGGTCACCAGAAATTTGTGATGTTAAAATGGGGTCACGAGCCAAAAAAGGTTGGGAACCACTGCATTAGTATCTGACGAAATATAACAGATGCACTATCGAACTAAATCCAATAACATAAATAAAGATCACATTTCAGAAGAGGGCGGAGGAAGCCATGTATGGTGTGTGGTGTTTGCTTACTAGAAAGTTCATGTGCTTTTTGGGATGATATCAGAGGAGACATGCAAGATGAAAACTGCACCAATATGGTAACATGAAGGATCTGAGGCTGATGAATCAAATAAGCCAAAAAATGTAGATGAAGCATCATGTAAACACTGAAGGAAAAAGTGAAGGCTTATCTAATTACATTACTGTATTAGTGTCACATAGCAAGCCCTATCTCAACAGCACTTGAGATGGCACTACTTTGCCTGTCATTCTTTTTACGATTAGTCAGTATTTATTAGTGGTTGTCAAATCAGCTTAGAGGTACATTACTGCCCCCATTGGGGACTGGAGTCTAAAATATGGGCTGTCGTAGCCTCATTTCTTCTCTTTTCCTGAGTGGAAGTGCAGCACTTAGCAGTAAAATTTGTTATATGACTTTTAATAACTTTACACCATCCAGCGCTTGCTTGTTTGGTCCACAACTCATAGAGATTTGGTTTAGTGTCTCAAAGCAGGAAAGAAATCAGAAATAATTAAAATTTATTAAGCTAAAATAACAGAATTTTGGCTTTTTATGCCCTTAAAAAAACCCACCTAATTTAAAAGGTGCAACTAATCAATTCATTCAGCTCAACGGTGAACTGTTGGCTTGTTAACAACTTACTTAATCATCTAATTGATCTTTTTTCCTCTGTTTGAGCTTTTCCTGGTCTCAACTGCGAGGCTGCTTTAGAAAATACTATGTTATCATTATAAACAGTAATAGAGTGATTGCCAAATCTACAAGAAATAAAATGGAGGTTGCAATAAACAGGAGTTATCCTTCAAGCTAAACTCTTAACTGAATTATTTCACAAAATTAAAATGCTTGCTTGAAGTGTACAACATCAACAACACAGAAACAAACACCCAGTCACATGTAACATTAAACTCTACTATCCAGACTCACAGACATACAATACCCACATTGTTTTGAGAAAAAAAAGTCATTAACATGATCAGGCCATTTGGTAATCTGTTTTCCTTTCTTCTCTTTCTCCTTTTCTTGTCCTCTCTTTTCTTGTACACCCATGCACATGCAGGGAGAGTAGATCAGGTATCACTCCCTGGGCCATCATCTCATGTGACATTTACCAACCAGACGTTTCAGCCTCCCTCCCTTTCCTGTCCTCCAGTTTTCGCTCCCTTCCTCCTTCCCTGGATGACTTTTCACACTCATTAAAGCAACAGACAAGACAAGCAGAGGGGGGAGTAAGGGGCAAAAATGAATCTCAGCTAAATATGAACCTTTGCTAGTCTACCGCTGTAAGTTTAGAAAGGAGAAACAGGGGTGATTGCTCGTGTGTGGGAGATGTTTAATATGCACGGGAGTGACGGGGGAGAGGAGAGTGACCTTTTTACCATCTCTCATTCATGCACCCTTTCCACGCTCCTTCATGCCACTCATCTCATCTCACGTTTTTTCACTTATCTTCGCTGATTGCAGAGAAGGTAGGGAAAGAATGAAACAGCAAGCAGGCGAGCGACAGGGTTGCTTCTCAACTAGAAGGTCATAGCTCCGTTTGATAGCCTTTTGTCTCTCATCCAAAAACAGCACTGTTAATAGCTGCCCATAGGCCACTTTATAATGATTGGGCCTTATCTCTAGACACACACAGACAGTCACACACGGACAGCACACAGTGTCTTTATGGTGGCAAAAGCGACAATGTAGCTTAAACAGATAAAGAATTATACTGCTGTTCATTGTTATACTAAATAGTGGCCATGACTGCTATTAATCCCATTTAAAGCTCTGATATGGGCCACAACTCTTTTATCCTTTATTCTGCCCCATTATATTAGCTTCATATTTGTGTGTGGCCTGCGATTTGGACAATTCCTGCAAATGTAATGTCATGTAATGGGAATAAATTATTTTCATTAAGATATAAACTTCAGACTTTTCATAACTAAATTGCAAGTAAAACCGACAACAGGCAGATTATCAGGCAGGACCTGGACTATCTACTCTTAATGTCCCCAACAATTTGTCATTACGTACATCATTTCCTGCCTTGGAGAAACAATTACCTACCATCTCAGTCTATTCACTGATGTACAATGTCACATAATGAAAAACCTTTGATAGTAATTTTCACCATATATAGTAAATGACCATGTTTTTTTCTTCTTTCTTTCTTTTTAGCTATGTTTTTGTTTGGAATGAAGAATCTGGGAATTTCTTTTAGTCTTCAGGGGGGTCAGATGTCGTCCTTTCCATAGTAGCGCCTTTAGGGCTATTATGCCTTTTGTGCTTTGCTCAAGAATTATGAGGAAAAGTGCATACATTTATGATATTCCTGCATATAGAATTGATTTATGTGAAATTTTAATAGCATGTGTGAAAATCTGTTCCATTTACATTTTCTTTCAAGTTTATTCAAGATTTGTAAAAAAAAAATTAGGGATGCACCAATACCAATACCGGTATCGGGTATTGGGTCCGATACTCAACGTGTGTACTTGTACTTGTACTCGTAAAAGTACTCTGATACAACCGCACTGATACCACTTACAGCAGCGTGACATTTGCAGTTAAGTGCAGCGGGTACGTGGCGGAGGAGTAATGTCAGCCATGTGGAGATTTTTCAAAATAAATGACGGTGACAAAAGTAACGCTGACTGCAACTAACGTTAAAGACACAGACGGATACGGACGGAGCGTTCTGTCCGTTCTCTGCGTACATTCCATCCGTTTTCCAGGTGCTGGCGGATGCGTACCCAGATGGAGAATACCACCGTGAATCGTGGAGGTAGAGGATCTATTCAAAGAGTGACTGTGTGAGAAACTACTGATACATTATGTTTAACTACCCTCATCAATATCAACATTAGTATCCACATTAGTGTTACCTCTGTCGTCTCCATGTTTATCATTACTGACTTTCTTTTTCTTCTGAAAAAACTTGACTTTTCTTCGTGGTATTCGGCCAGTGTGGTTAATTAAGAGCGACACTCCCCTGGTGGATTGATTGAGAAACGCTCATTCCAACACATTAAATGTCAGTAGCAGCACTTTGTTACAGTCACTAATGATAAAGACAATAAAGCACATTTTCACAAGTAACTAAGAACTGTAATGGTATCATTAAGTACTCGGTATTGGCAAGTAGTCAAATGTAAGTACTTGTACTTGTACTCAGTCTGGAAAAAAGTGCTATCAGTGCATCCCTAGAAAAAATAAATAAAATATGTAGCCAGTGTCAATATTTAAATGCACAGCTTTCCTTTTTTGCCCTTATTGTGATGACCACAATGTGCTTTATTTAATACTACATTAATATTTCTGCCACGTCATCTGATTAAGACAGGATTCTCTCTGTGTTTTCCATCAGTAGTAGACTTGTGATTCCTTCTATCAACTTCACAAATAGGTGTATTCCTCCTTCTGTCCAGAAATGTTGGCTTTTCTTTCTGGCAGCCTCACAAGCTATCAGCTAGATGGTTTGTGTAAAGTGAACAGAGCTGGCTGTTCGACACAAACTGTACTGAAATCCCCAACTGAGATGCACATTCCAAATATGCTGTATAGATGTCTGGGAAATTGTCACTGTTGATGCATCCAAGAAAATCATCATTTAAAGTTCTTATGGAAAATAATAGGATGTAAGGGAAAATTCTGCAGCCCACTCTATGATGTAACTGTTGGTAGTGTTGATTGCTGCTGTGAATTAGTGTCAGCATTCACACTGCGCTCCCTATATTTAGGCTTGGCATATATTATTTCAGTCCTAAAACACACACCCAGCCCCCACACCTTTTCTTTTATGAGGGAAGGTTGCATTTGCGGACACCTCTGTGGGAGCAGTCCAAGAGACAGGTATGTGAGAGGGCAGGGACTGTGTGTGGGAGGAGTCAGGACCTCATTTATAATGATGGGGGTGGAAGGGTTTCTACAGTTGCCATAGAGACCTTTGTGGCCGACTGTGGCTGCGTTTTTCCTTCTCATATTAGTTTGGAGAGGGAGGCGGACACATGCACCACACAGTGGACTCTACACCTTGTCTGTTGTGATAAACAGAGAAAAAAAAAGGATACACTGTCTGTTTTACTCATCAGTGATTGCTCATTTGACCTTCTACAGATGTGTCAAGGTAACATACATATTAATATACAAAACAAGTCAGAAGTATTATTTTCTACTTTTGTACTATTCTCAGTGGTGTGACCTTTAGATATTATTTTGAGGACATTTCAGAGTTCTCTAAAAGGTTTCTTAGCATTAGGGCTTTTACAACTGCATGGAGCTGTGTTGTGTTTTTTTTGTATTGTATAACATCGCTATTACAAACCGTGTAATTTCCATTGAATGTTTGTGTCAAGTTGAATTTATTGCCCTTAACTATTTTCAGACGTTAGCGAGTGAGTAATCCTTGACTGAGTCGGATGTTGTCAAGCTGGCAGATGTGTGTTTGCTCTCTCTCTTTTAAAGGTTACAGACATTGATGAAGATAATAGACGGGTGCTAAGTTACTGATCATGTCTTAAGATTTCTTAAGTGTGGTAATTAGTGACTTCTGTGGTGGTTTTTGTTTACAGCAGCATTGGTTGTTTGATTTAACTGCAGTGTTAAAAAAACTCAGTGGTGTAGAGGAGTACTACTGTGAAGGAGTTTTATCCAGACTAAGGATAAAAAGAATCCGAACAGGGAGGAAAAACATGCTAATATTACAAGAATAAAGTCATAGTTTGAGAAAAATGTCACAGTATTGAAACAAAGTATATTTATTAATAGAAGTCAACAAAAAAAGTAGCACAAAATATTGTAGGCCTCTTCTCACCTCAGACTGTTGTGTTTAATTTAGATGGTAATTTATCAATTTAAGCAGCATTAAGGCCACCACCTGGATTTAACCAAGGAAATATTTCACATCCGTCCATTGTATAACTACAATGATTAAGATGATTCATCTTCAACAGGTTCTTTAACTCTAACTGATGCTGTAAGTATCTTTTCATTTCGTTTCAGTTTGATACAGAGCAGAAAGATTGAACTGTGTTTCAATGGAAAAAGGTCATGTGGTACAGAGTGAAAAGAGAAGTGGATGAAGTGACTACCCATCATGCCTAGTGCCTACAATAGAAGCCTGTGGGGGCAGTGCTTTGATCTGAGGTTGCTTCAGTTTATCATGTCTAGGTTCAGCAATGTTGTGTCTAACAGTGTGTATTTCAGCACTGAGACATCTATGCAATCCTCCAAATCATGAAAGTTTTGCAACAACTTCATTTTTTTTCATTTTCTTTTTACATAAGACATATCTCACAGTGCAGAGGTGATACACTATGCACTAAGAAAGTCTCATTGTGATTCAAATGTACTCTTTACTGCCTCATACTCAATTCAAATGCACAGTATGATGTAATTGGGCAAGTCAGTTAAACTCACTCAACCGTTAGATACAGGTACTCTCGCTTGGACAATTTATAATATTTAAAAGTCTTTTTACTTCATTCTCATGGGTATCGTTGATCATAACACATCAACAGCATCCCCCTTTCTTTTTGCAAAGGGATATGAATGAGAAAGGGACAAAAGGTTATGCATAATTTAACATTTAGTCTGATGCAGACAACAGGTTTCCCATCTGTTTTTCCATTCAGGCATTTCCATTTTACCTCCGAAGGCATTTAGGATGCTTTACTGTTGAGGTAATATATATCATCAATTAGCATAATGCGACTTTAGGTGCAAGGATTTGCATTTTTACACCTTGAGGATTTAAAACAGTTGCAGCTGTGGCAAACAAGGTGACAAAGCAGACTGCAGTGGGAAGCAGAGCAGGGCTTTGAAGCATGGCACCTCGCTGTTAAACAAAGCTGTAATTTAGAAATACGGGTCTAGAGGGTTTAATAGACCTTGCTGAAATTCCTAGCGTCACCTCACTTTGGAAATCACAGAGGTGGCTGAACTTGCTGTTTTGTTGTTCACATGTCTGAGATTTATCTTGTTGTAGGTAGTGCAATGAAAATGTAGAGAGGATTTGCTGACAGGACGCAATGACCAGAACACAGTGGGAAGAAATTAAATAAATAGAGAAATGATCGAGACAGATGGGGAATGTAAGGAGGATCAAGTAATTCTCACCTCATAATGGCAAGTTTTACCTTTACAATTTTCATGTGAACTCACAGCATATAAGGTAAGAGATGTTGAGTAGAATTCATACCAGCTGCAGTAAAATATTACTGATAAAAGGAATTTCCCACTGTGAGATCAATGAACTGCGAATTGTATTACATATGTATGTGTCGGGGACTTACCTACAGGTGGGTAAGTGAATGTGTTTATATGTGTGTGTGAGAGATGGAAAGGGGGAATGGGGGAGAGAAATAGTGTTTAAGTGTGTACCAGACAAAGACACGGAAACAGGGAATGACATAGTGTGCATATTTATGTGTAAGCTAGTGGTAAAAGTGTGTGTGAAAAGGGTGAAGCAGAGGGAGAGAGATGAATTGCTATGTGCTCTGTAGTGTTGGGGAGGAGATGGGATTAAGGTTGGAGACTTGAGATAGCAACTGGGGATCAACTCATTCAGAGCTTCAAATGGCTTTTGAGAAAACCAATCAAACTAGCATACACTCGCTCACGCTCACGCTCTCTGACTCTCTTGGTTTCACACACATATGTAGTCGCATACATATACAAGGTTTTGAGTGGATACGAGTTCACCGCCCTACTGATCTGCTCGCACATGGTCATGATTAACTTGAATGCAACTTAAATGCGCAAACACACACCCACATACCCTGTGATTTGGTACAAAATCTCATCTGTCTAGCTTATAGCTCACTGACTGAAATGTCAGTAAGCGACTTAAAGAGCTAAAGCTTCAGCACACTTATAAACATACAGAATTATAGTGTTGGGTATATGTGGTGCACTCTGGAGCAGCAAGAGTGAAAGGAACACTCTCATTTCCCCCAGAATGTACCATTCATAAAGACTTAAAGGGGTCATATTTTACTAAATCCACTTTTATTAGGCTTTGGTACATTTATTTGTGTATTTGGACCCTAATAGTTCATAAAGTTTGAATTTGAACCCTCCAGGTGCTACAAAGCTATCTTTATATTCATTTTGGCAAAAATTTAGTGGATTTCTACAACCTGTTTTAATTCCTGCTTAATTTGTTACGTCTATAACTAGTTACATTACAACATTTGCACATATAAGGTCAAGACTTCCGACGAACATTTCTCAGAGTACGCCATAGTTGTTTATCAGCAGCAGCGGTTGTAGACCATACTGAAAATATGTCCAAACTTCGAGCCGATTACCTAAAACATTCAGTTGTTGGTTGAACGGGACAAAGCAGCACAGCCAACGACCTGGAGGGGGTGGGGCATGAAGTGGCTCATTTGCATTTAAAGAGCCAGCGCTCAAAACAACCTTTCTGGTATCAATACTCAGAAATAGGATTGAAAATGGACCTGTGGAGTTGAATTAATGAAGAATTCAGACCCAAGCATAGCATTTACAGTTTATGTAGACCACAGGGAAATGTTTGAAAATGCATAATTCCTTTAAAAAAAAAGCTAAATATCACTTCTGTAAACAAGTACCTCCAAAAAGTGAACGTTGACATACTGTAGATGTAACCATGGAGATTAGCAGCCACACACAAGAATATTTGCATTGGTGTGGGTATGGTACTATGTACTAATCACAAGATAAATCATAATATGAATCTGATGATAAGAAAAATAAGACCTTTTTGATCCCACTGTGGGGAAATTCAAGAAATCTTAATAACATCAGGTATTATTTTTTCAGGTGATTATAGTGCATTTTTGAAAGAGTGACCCACAATGCAATAGGTGAAACAAATGAAGGCTTGGAAATGATCTTAAAGATGTTAAGTGGCAGTGGTGGGATTTGAACCCACACCTCCAGAGACACTGGAGCCTAACTCCAGTACCTTAGACCACTCAGCCACACTACCACAGATTTGGTGCCACAGAATTATCCAATCCAATCCAATCCAATCCAATCCAATCCAATCCAATCCAATCCAACTTTATTTGTAAAGGACTTTAAAACAACCACAGTGGAGCAAAGTGCTGTACAGAAAAATAAATAAAAACCGAAATAACAAGGTAAAATACAAGAATAGATTTAAAGACATAGAATTGTAAAAATAAAAAATAAATAAATAAATAAACAAACAAAACCAAACAAACAAATAAAAATACAGAAGAATAGATAAAACCTATATAAAAGAATAAAATACAAGAATAGATTAAAACATAAAAAGCTGTACAATTTAAAACAAGAACAAATAAGAACAATAAACCAATACCCAATAAAACAATTGAGTAAAATTAATATGTTCAAACATCTCCATGGTTTCAAAAGCCAAGGAGAAAAAAATGGGTTTTAAGAAGGGATTTAAAAACAGACAGAGAGGAGGCCTGTCTGATATGGAGAGGCAGATCGCTCCAAAGTTTAGGAGGTGCTGCAGCAAAGGCACGATCACCCCTGAACTTGTGCTTAGTTTTTGGTACACTCAGGAGCAGTTGGTCAGCTGACCTGAGAGAGCAGGGTGGTGTATAAGGCTGCAGCAGTTCAGAGAGGTAGGGCGGGGTGAGGCCATTTACGGATTTAAAAGTAAATAAAAGAATTTTAACCTATAAAACTAATTATATGTACAGTATAATAGTACAAGTGTTTACTCATATCATTACAATACGGTTTCTAACTTAGCAAGAACAGTCCATGTGAACAACTGATAAGTCAATTCATAGACAGTCTCTAATAGATTATACTTGTTTTCTATGGGCAATCTGGCCAAAACATTAACTGATGAGCTTTTGAGATAAAATCATGAGGGTTAGCGTTAGGGTCGCAATTTTTTCCCCTTTATAAATTGTAGGTGAGTACAGCCTAGCTATAATTTCTTCTACTTGAGTGTGATGTTTATTTGTCGTAGTTTTGACTGGAAACTGTTCATTGTTCCATCACTAGTAAATTGTAGTTCAAATTTTCTAACTGTACATGCATCTGTGACAGCTGCAGTGAGGTTTATAGTGAATCAAAAGTCTTTTTACACGTCTAACTTAACTCTAAAGCATCTGTGTGAGACAGATTCACTGCATGTCAGAGTTCAGAAGTTGGACCTTCAGCTCACAGACTTCTAGCAACTCTTCATGTCTTCAAGTCTTCATGTCTGAAGTCATCGTTTCATCAGTCATGGTTTCTTCAGCAGCAGCTACACATTACACAGGGTCTGCCAGTCACAGCAGACTAAAGCTGAATACATTAGTGCAGACCTGTGCGAATATCACTGTAAACTGATTTAAACTCATTAAACTACAACCTTAGTGCTATAAAATTATAATGCAATGGCCTTGGCTTATTTAAAATGACAGATAGATGAGTAGGAACATTTTTTTGACAGGATCTCTATGATGCCTCTGAAAACTAACTCATATTGTGTTGGCGTGCTCATTCATCTGCTGTCATAGAGTGGCATGTCATTTGTGAGCTAGTACTTATAAATGCTCTTAACTTCTGTTCTTACCTGTCATTATCAGTGATTTCTGTTGATTTAAATAGAAGGTTTTCAGATCTAGCCCTTGTAGACCTAAAATACCTGAAATGTAAACTGACATATAATAGTTATTACTATGTTGAAACATTCATATCAATAAAAAGCTTCTTCATAAGATGTTTGTGCACTTTTAACCCATAAAGACCCAGTGCTACTTTTGTGTCAGTTCCCAAATGATTTTTTCTTAATATTTAACCATTCTAAAGTGATTAAACAGCATTTATTGTGATATTATCTTCTTTATTTTGCATTTTTGCACCGAAAATCAGGTATTTTCTTATATTAAATTTACTGATCAGATTAATGTTGAGGGTTGTTATATGAGAAACACAAAAAACTGCAGAAAAAGTGACTTTTTCAGCGAAGATATCATTAGCTGAGCATAAACCAAGTGTCTTCATCCACTGTCATTGATTCAAGTCCATGGGTTTTTCTGGTGACTCAATGTTGTAGAAGATGACAGTGTTTCCACGGTATCATATCTGATGAGCATGAAAAGATGAAAAACTGTATTTTACACCAATTATTTACATGTATTGGTAGGATTAGTAGGTCAACAGGTATTAAACATTTTAGATCAGTAGATGGTTTTGGTTGCCAGTCGCTGTTTGGGTCTTTATGGGTTAACTATTATTAGACATGTCCTGTAAAAGCAGCATAAAATAAACAGATAAAGACAATTTAATCATTTGGCAGTCAAATTTTTTTCCTTCTATTCTTTAAATTCTGATATTGACAACCCCACTTACCAGGAAGGTGCTGATTAGAAATAAATGAATAAATAAAATCAACCTTAAATTTATTTGCATTTCATTTTAGTTTGGCCCGTGTCCCATTGACTAACCCAGTATGGTGCAAGTTTCCTGACATTGTACTACAACCTACCACTAGAGCACAGTCAAAATATTTTGGCTATACGTTTACGGAGTCGTTTTCTGTACGTCTCTAGGCAGTCTGTGGGTAAACCTCTATTTTCGTCGAGGCCGCTGTGTCAGAGCTCTTGCTGTGACACCACAGAGAGATCATTTAAATAAATGAGGAGGCTGCATATTTGTGTTTTATGACACAATGCTATTGTCATTCTGAACACAGTCTATCTTGCCTGAATGATTCACGATGAAAGAGAGGCATTAGGATTCATCTCTGGTTTGTTTTGTTCTTCCCCCTCACATCTGGATCTTTTTTTTTTAACTAATGCATTTATAAAAGGATGGATTCAAGCCAGTAAATGTGTCAGAAATATTCTGCTGTTATTAGCCACAATGTGAAAAACACATCCACTTTTGCTTCAAATTTTCAGTTTTATTTTTTAGATCATGTGTCACTTCCCAAACATCAATATCTAGTTGTTGAATGACATAAAAATAACTTATCTGGGAGGAACCAACACATTTCATGGAGAAAATCCACCAAGATTCCCATTAGACATCCATTACATTTGCAGCAGCAACTTCAGTGACATCCCCTCTGCATCAAAAGCTTTTTTGTTTGTGCATTTAGAACACAGTTTACAGATTTTTGTCTCTGCTGTCAATCACATTCATAATAGCAATTGTTATTATTTTAACCGGCTTATAGCTGTTTCTGTGACTTGCAGCAAACAATGCTTGACTACTTCCATGACAGCAATCTTAAAATAACTTATTATTCATATTGAAATACCTGATATTGTCAGTTGGCTTTACGGGGTTATATTCACATTTACATGCTATTTATGATTAGAATCCTACATCACACATCCCAATGAATTATGAAATGAAGAAAAAGGTAGTTTTGAGGTTTTGTTTCCAAATGTTTAATTTGTGTTTTATCCCTGTTGGGTTTGTACACACTCTTGTTCGTTGTGTCTCTCCAGGAACTGCAGTTTGAACGCCTCACCAGGGAGCTAGAAGCGGAGCGTCAGATTGTCGCCACCCAGCTGGAGAGATGCAAGCTGGGATCAGAGGCAGGCAGCATGAGCAGCATCAGGTAACATGCCAGCCCTGTTTTTTTTGTGCTTATGTTTGTGTTGAGGCGAGGGTATAAGGTTACATGCAATGTCCCCATCATTTGTGTTTTTTGGTGATAGGTTTGTGTGTGCATACATTTTGGATTTTGTATGCGTGTCAATATTTATCTGTGTGTTCAGACCTGACAGTGACATTTGTTTTTCATGATCTGATCACAGCAGGCAGCTCTAATGCCAGGTGCGATGTCTCCTTCTTGGTTTAACAGTGTCATATTTCAATTATATCAAGGAGGCTGAAAATTGGGAATTGGGGGAAAAAACATAATCTATGGTTGTCAGTGTCACAACATAATTTTTAGATCCCAATTGAAACATGCCATCATTTACACATATGTTTGTCAGTTTAAGGCATAATTTAGCAAGTACAGAATGTCAAAGTTTATCATAAATGTGTTGAAGACTGGAATTGAGGGTTCCTACGCAAGTATGGAAAATATGGAAATGTATGGAATTTGATTTTATAAATTTCCAGGTCTGGAAAAGTATGGAAAATGGAAACAAATGTGTAGAAAAATATTCATGTTTCCCAGACTGTTACCACTGTTCTATTTTCTGAAGCATAAAATTATGAATATCTGAAAAAAGAAATGGACTGATCTGTTTTTTTAAGGCGCTTGCTAGTACAGCTAAAATGTTTGTGTGAGAGCACATACAGTAGGCTACGCATCCCAGAAAACATTTGGGCAGATTGACAAGTTGAATGCCCAGCCTTCTTCTCTTATCCTCCTCCTACCCATTTTAAGACCCACCCAGGTGTCGTCAAGTTTCACTGCTGCTTCAACAGACAGGTGATGTCCACACACTGTTTGTGATTGAGCTATTGAACATGCCTGGTATGATCGTTGGCAGAATTCATAATGGGTAGATGTAAATTCTCTGATGACTGGCTCATAAATCCCAAATATAAAGACTGGTTGGAATTTTTTTACCAAGACAACTGGAAATTAGGGTCTGGTAAAAGTATGGAATTTTGAAATTTCAAATGTGTAGGAACCCTGGGAAGTACAACTGTGCAAGCACAAACTTTTTCTCTCCTCAAGCTGCTTAGAGGCATTGAAGATGTCTCTGGAGCTCTCAACTTTATCACATTTGTGGTGATTTTCTCCTCTTATAATACTGTTTCATTCATTCTCAAAGAATGAGGTGAAATGTGTTTAGTAATGGCCCTTTCGGTGTTGGTGACGTATATGAAGTACAGTTAACCAGTTCACATAAGTACAGTGATACTGTTATCTATGCAACAAACTACAGCTTTCTTAATTCACAAGTTTATGTTTTGTACTGGAAAACATATAGTCACAAGGAAAAGAAAGTTCAGTATCTTTGAATTGTATAGATTTACATATAAGGACACAATAAAAAAAATCTTCTGGTCATGATTTAAATCTAATGCAAAACAACAAATTCCCCTGTGTCATTATTTAACAAAAATGGAGCCAGAAAGGAGGAGGGGATGAAAAACTAAGTACACACCATGGTTCAGTAGCTTGTAGAACTAATTTCAGCCGCAATAACTTAAGTAATTGTTTTTCTCATATCGTTTTGGAGGAATTCCAGCCCACTCTACTTCAAAACGTTGCCTCAGTTCATTGAGATTTGTAGGTGTTCAATTATACACCACTTTCTTAAGTCCCACCAATGCTTTTCAGTCAGGTTGAGGTGTTGAATGTGACTGCGCCACCACAACAGCTTGATTCTTGTCTTTTTCAGCTGTTCAGTTGTAGATTTGCTGGTGTACTAAGTATGATTGTTTTGCATTTCCAGTTTCAGCCAAGTTATAGCTGTGAAACAGATGTCCTCGCAGTTGACTCTGGAATATGCTGGTATACAGAGAAGTTCATGCATGACTCAGTGACTGCAAGGTGTCCAGGTCTTATACTATACTATACTATACTATACTATACTATACTATACTATACTATACTATACTATACTATACTATACTATAAAAACCTCTCCACCACTGTGTTGAACAGTTGATATTAGATGTTTGTGATGATATGTTGTGTTTGATTTTACTAAGTATTACTTGCATCATAACCAAACATCTCCAATTTGTTCTTATCTATCCAAAACCATTGACATTGTTCCATATGTTCTGTGGTTTGTTCCGACACAACTTTCCGAACTTAAGCCTTGCATGTTCTTATGTTCTTTTCTTTTTGAACTTTAACACTTGACGTGCTAACTGAAGCTTGTAGAGTTTGAAATGTAGCTCTCAGGCGTTGAGCGTTGTATAGTCTGACCTTGTGGTGAATTTATAGAGATGTCCACCCCTGAGACGCTTGGCAGCTGTCTTGAATGTCTTCCACTTGTGAATGATCTTTCTCACCGTAGAATAACGGACTTCATATTGTTGGAAATGACCTCAGAGCCCTTTCCTGACTGACGTGTAACATCAGCTGCTTCTCTGGGTTCTTTGCTGATGTCTCTCCACTTTGGCATTGTTTTAACACACACCTAAATGCCCCAGACTAGCAAACTGCAACAAGTCTGCTTTTGTAGAGGTGTTCACCCTTGTTGATGATAAATTAATCAAGGGCATTTGCTTAGCAGCACCTGGCTGCTACTTACCCTCCTAAGCCCTATGGAAGTAGAAAGACTGTGCTTAATTTTTCATACACTGCTTCTCCTTTTTAGCTTCATTTTATTCAGCAAATAATAGCACAGTGGAATCTGTTGTAGAATCATCTGTTGGACCAGATTGTTTTTTATTGTGTCAAACAGAATCAAAAACTCATTGACTGCAGTAAAGTCCTGTGGGTTCTCACTGGAAGGGTTGGAAGATAGTTTTTCATAGATGTTGTGACATATATGATGTGACCACACCACAACAGTTCGCCAGTTCAACACCACCTTTTCTCCAAGTGAGGAAATAGAATAAAGCTGGCATTATCTGGTTCAAATTCATTTACATTTTAAGCACTTGAACATCCAGTAATTACTAGTCATGCATGAGGACCAGTAAAATCCTAATTGAATGGTCAAAGTTGTAATGTTTGTTCATTTAAGATCCACTGATTGATTCACACTTCACAGTTCATACAATGAGAAATGACCAAGAAAAAAATCCCCTGTTGAATGTTGCCTGCAGTTTTTTCCTTTTTCTTTCATGCATCATTCACTGTTTACTCATTTGTGATGTACCGTATCTACAAAATAACATTACAAAGCCAGTCTGGTAAACTTGACAGCTTGTGTTGCATCCACAGAGTCTGTAGGAAATGAAAGCTGGTGTAGTGTTTTAGACTATTTGAGCCTGCTTATTTGCATATAGAGCGGGGAAGTGAGATCTGATCACAAGTGATCATTCAAAACACATGTGGAGACGCCAGGTGTGAACGGATGTACTTAGAGTTGTTCACTTGTGATCAAATCACAAAAAAACGCATGTTAAAAAGCTTTGTCTGAATAGAGACAGTGTGGTAGAACACACAAATCATGTATGCATGTACTGTACAGATAGTTGAGTCACTTGAGGCAAATTTGATACAGATACAAAAAAAGTGACTTGATTTGATATGTGGAAGTTTTGGGCCTTTAACACTCACAATGATTTCAGGATTATATACATACATCACCTTGACCACTGAACTGCCACCTCAACAAACACACACAAACACTTGGTTTTTCCACATATCCTTGGGGTAGTGTTATGGAAAAAGAAGTCTGTTACCCCTGCTGTGAGGTGCATTTATCAACTGGACAGATTGACACAACACACAGACAGATAAACACACATACACACCAGTGGACACACACAGTCAGTGTTACATGGGGTAAAATAACACAGAGCTGGTGGGATGTGAGAATAACACGCTTCAGTAATGTGCACACGCCTACACACACACACACACACACACACACACACACACACACACACACACACACACACACACACACACACACACACACACATACATACACACACACGCTGCATGACACTTGCTGAAGGCTTAATATTACAGACACATCAGCAAAAGTCTTGGCAACATTTGTGGTGGTGTGAGAACACACACCTTCACCCACACATATTTATGGTTACCCAAAAATGTCTTTTGAAGTTATCTTTGCAAAATGGTCTCCAAACCTTAGAATTGTGTTTTTGAACCTTTTCCCTCACATTACAGCGTTAATTACAATTTAGCCCCATAGCAAACTTCAAGCATACTTCATTATGTACCTCAGTTATGGGCATGACCTTTCTGTTGCCAGAATGATTTTGAGATGAGGGAAAAGACTCTCTTAACTGAAAGAGGGAGTAAAGATGACAGAGGGAAGGGTGAGGGGAGAGGATGTATCTGACTAGCATGCTAATTCCGAATTTAATATCAACAGCTCAAGCCTTGAGCTCAGTAATTGCACCTCCCATTTCTAAACCAGCACCCCGTCATGTTGTCTCATACAAGCTTTGCCTCCCAGAGAGTAAATACTCTGGGTAAAAGTAAAGTTTGGTGGAAAGTTAGGATGAATTATTTACACTTTATAGGATTTCTTTTTTTTTTTTGGTTCTATGTATACTTGCATTTGTGTGTTAGTGTATATTTTTGCATTGGCATGAATTTTTGCTGTCATGTCAAAGAGTCAGTTTCATATAAATTCAGCATCCTTCTGATTCCCTCAGGCAACTTATTGCACAAGTACACAGCCCTAAGGGGGGCAGGGAAACAGAGCACAGTGGGGAAAAACAGACTTTTGAACTTTTTCATTTCCATTCTGTTTGCTTCAGCTGAGTTTCAGATGACACTTTTTGGTTACAATTTAGACTTCCAGTTTGTGATGAAGTTGCCTTATTTGTTATTAAATAGATAGTAATTTTGAAGAAAACCTAAACACGGCATCGGAATGAAAGTGACACAAGCACATACTGTAACCGCACTACATTCCTGTTCAGTTAACACTGTAGTTTAATCAAAACCTAAGTTTGATATAAAATAAAATATGCTAGGCTATAGTAAATTCTTCCAAAAACGTAAGCATGACAAATTATTTATTTATTCTTGTGTTCTGTTATTTTATGTATTATAATGTATCTTAGGTGTTGATATTCACTAATATTTTAACTTAAAAAAATGGTATACTGAATGATAGCATGAAGCATGATACATTATATGAATTAAAAATATTGTGGCATTAACTGAACTTGATAACACTTAAAAGCAAATCTATTTCCAAACACCATTTTCAGTTAGACCCAGCCTTCCATGCAGTTACGTATTTTAATTTATTTTGTGGTTTTGAGATAATTACAGCTCATCTTTCAAACTCTTCTCCCCATGACTTTATGATTTGTTTGCCTTATTAGCCTCCTGTCAAGCCATTAGAGAAAAATCCACCCAAAACATAATTCACATATATTATTCCTATGTGTCTGGACAGAGAGTCAATATTTGCAAATGAAGCAGCTAAGAAATCAAAGAACTCAGACTATATCTTGATACACTCATCCACACTGCAGTTACAGACCTAGTTTAATGTTCTTCCTCAAACATTCATTGGCCAGTCACTTCACTCTATTATCATTTTATCTCTGCTTGTGCAGTTATGATTTACTCCTGTGAGGATCTTTAATGTATTCTAGTTTTATTGACACGTTGCAAACTGATATCTCTATGACACATTGTGTTATATTGTCATTTAGTATTCTTTCATGTGGTTATATGTAAATGCTTTGTAATATTTGTCTGTGCCTTGTTGGCCAGGTCATTACTGAAAAAGACATACTGATATCATTGCTTGGAAATGAAATAAATAAATACACGTATGTCTGTATGTTTGTGTGCACACATACAGGGCTTGTGTGTGCCAGCAATACTCTGTCTGCTGTCAACTCTGCTGTCTCACAGTTGCATCATCTTATGATTATCACATCAGATATAGAGGACTGGCTTAGCTAAGCTTTTGTCAACTGACAGCTCACTATGCCACTGAGTCCACATCCATCCCTTTGTGTGCATCTCAACTAAAAACTGATGTGTATTTGTCTTCCTTTCAGAACTCATACATACACATGTGACAGTTCACCTGAGTTTGCCTTTTTTTTATTTTCATTTTTTTCTTTTATTTTGATTGGCATCATCCTTTATGCAGATACCAACTAGACCTTGTTGCTTTTATTCTAATCCTAAGTATAGATATTAGTGTCTCCGGTTATAACTGTGAATGATCAGAGAAAGTGTAATGATATTCCAAGAGACAGAGATAACCTTTCCCATGGTCTCTTACATCACCACTCATTTTCTTCTCCTTCATCAGGGTCTTGGTGACAGGTAGCTGCTAAATATAGTGTAGTGGCTTGCTCTGAATGAATGTGTATTATAATAAAGCGCATGGGCTACTAGTTCTTTTCTGGTTCTTTTAGTGTACAGTTAATGACCTTTGGTGACATTTCATGCAAAAATGCCATCATCTATGATGTATATTTAGCTGTATTAAGCCTATCATGACTGGTGCACTCTCTCAGATGGGAGTTCCTGTGGTCCAGGCCCCATATTCACTCAGCAGTGGGTCCATTACTCTGTTAGAAGCCTGTCAAGGGAAAATTTAAGAGTTCATGCAACCTGGTGCCCTGTAGTTGTGTGTCTGTGTGTTATTTTTCCTGATATGTGAGCTTTTGTATCCTCTCTGTGGTGGGTTTGTATTGCACACTCTTGGAGCAAATGCTGTGTTTGTGTTTGCGTGTCTGTGTGTGTTCTCAGCAGCCGCTGCAAGTCTGCATGTCCTTAGTTATGTTCCGCTCGATAAAGCAATTCAGGCATCTCCATGGACTCCTCCTCAGAGCTGAGGACCCTAAAAATGCCCGACTGTGGTGCTGAAACCCAGGGCATAACTGACTAACATCTGTTCACACTGTGAACTGTTGGCATGCGACACAACACATTACAGGGAGGAAACGCGTAGTAGCACACATACACCCACATGCAAACACGTTCAGTCCAAACGCCATGCCGAGCCTAATTTATCATTTTTCTAACATTAGTGGTAAGTGGCAGCCAGTGGGAAACATTTACTCCTGCTGTCTTTTCTGGCTGACTGGCTGTGCTGCTCAAGCCTATAGTGCTTACAGTCATACAGCATACCCCTGAATTTATGGATGATGTATTTCAGTTTGCATTCATTACATTTCACCATTATGAAAATGCCAAGGCAACCGGTAAGTAGGACAACATTTAATAATGTAAAGATGACATTGGAAAATTACTATGTCTGCTCATTCAATTATGGATTCCATAGCAAAGTAGCCAACACTTCTTATGGAAGTACTTTCTGGCTGCAGAAAATCTACCCTGTGATGAGATTTATATTTACTATACTGTATATATTTTGTCTGGAACGTTTCCACTGCTGAACCCTGTGGCCTAACACAAACAAAAGTTGGAAAAGTGGTTTCACCATTCCACAGCAATAAGAAATGGTACCAGGTCTTCTGTATTTATATGTAGTCTTTTAATTTGGGCCAAGAGGGAAGAGCTGCAAATGGAACGTGTGATTTTTTTGTTTTTTTATTATAAGCCTTTCCATCCTTATTTTGGCTTCTGCACCTACACCAAATGTATTTTAGTGAAAAAGGGAGTTACATTACTTTTCTCTATATAATATTCACCATAGTTGCACACAGAAGCTTGTTGCAGAAACTTTAGCTTTCATAGCATAGTGTGAAATATAAGGTACTGTAGATGAATGTACAATTCCTTGACAGTTTCAGATCATTAAAGGTCCCATGGCCTCCATCTGCCTTGCAGTGTCCTTGCTGGGCATTCTGGGAAACATTATTGAGGCATTAAAGCACAGCCCATGAACTGTCGAGGAAATAATGTGAAGTTGGCTACTGAGCTAATCGTGGCTTGGAGCAATAGATTATGAAGTACATATATGAGATGTCACATAAGCTTATGGATTCAGTGACTAAATTTAATTATGTTGTTGTTGCTGTATTTTGCTGGCTACAAGCAAGTGTAGTACCAGCTATTTGCCTTGTGGCTAGGATTAGATGCATAAATGCTTATATGATATGATAGTTAGTGGGAATTTGGATGTCACAGCAATCAGCTGGGATTTTTATAATGCAAAGTGAGAGAGAAACAAAGTGCAATTGTTATAAAGTCAAAGAAAACAGTGTAGTTTTGGAAGGTTCAGTTCAATTCACCAGTTATTGTTAAACAGAAAGGTCATGGAACAGAAGCCTGAGTTAGGCAGCCTGTCAGCTGAAATGCAGATGACGGGGGAAGTTGAGCAAAGAAAATGAGACCTCTAAACTAGTATTTTGTTGTTCTTAATGGAATTGTTAGTGTTTAGTGATGAGAGATAGAGTGTAGCAGTGCTGGAAGCAGTAGGAAACAACTTAGAAACACAGAAGAAGTGAACAAAGGAGAAAGAGAGAGAGAGAAAGTGAAAGTCGGGAAAAAAGGGGGAGAAGGAAGGAGAGAGAAGGCTAATAAATAGCTTTCATTACCTTGTGGCAGCCACAGAATAGGTTCATTGATTTATTATTTTTCATTTTTTCAGTGGTCTCTTTAACTTTCTCTCCTCTTTCTCATATGTTCTCATTGTCTTGTTTTCTCTGACATCTCTCCTTTTCCTCTTTCCCTGAAACCTGGTTCCTCATTTTTTCTAAGTAACCTTCACTATATTATCATTGTACAAAGTATCTGAACTCCCTATGTTTACTTATCTGCAATGTCTTGTTTTAGACATACAGTGTGCAGTTTTTGATATCAAGAAGAGGTGTGTTGTGCCTCTGTGTGTGTGATAATCATTCAGTGCTAGTTTTGATGAGCTCTGTTGACCATAAATTCCCTTTGGCCATATCATTACGTATCCTGCTGTCATGTATTTCTGAAGCTCATCGGTTGAACCGTGTGGATTACATCTACTTTATAAACAGACAGATTCTTGCCTCGGGCACTGAATTTTTCTCCTGCTGTTGATAGGTGATGATCATAACTAAAAATCATTTGGTCCAGAGAAGAAAGAGCAAAGCAGTGAGGTACATCAAAGTTTTATGTACGCATTGAACAATAATTTAGCTGCTTTGTTGTTACTATAATGATAATATAAGGATCACAATACCATTCTCACTCTCTTTTTGGTGTTTCTTCTGCATGATTAATCTTATTATCAGATATTATTTCTTGTACCACCTTCACTAAAGTTCCAAGAGAGCCATACTGATACTATATCTGATATAAAATCATGCAGATCACAGATTTGTCTTTCCAGAGTTGTTTATATGGATCCCCATTAGCTTCCACCATAGCGATTGCTACTCTTCCTGGGGTTTATTAAAATACAGATACGGTTACAAAATACATACATAAACAAGAAAAGCACTCAGAGAGCACAGACCTCCGCAAAGACAGATCTACCCCCCCCGATCACCACCAAAATTTAAGAATTTGTTCCTTGTGCCAGTATCAACATTTCCTGAAAATTTCATGAAAATCCGTCCATAACTTTTTGACTTATCTTGCTAACAAACAAACAAACACACAAAGGAAAGTGATCACAATACCTCTTGACGGAAGTAATAAAAACAAGTTTACAATTAATTGTTATCATCAGCTACCTGAACATTTCATGTCAACACATACACCATAAAACATCAAGTTGTGGCTGCATCAGTACTTGTGTGTCGTCATGTTGTGATGTGGGACCCATTAGGA
Organism: Sphaeramia orbicularis; assembly: GCF_902148855.1. Lineage (NCBI taxonomy): Eukaryota > Metazoa > Chordata > Actinopteri > Kurtiformes > Apogonidae > Sphaeramia > Sphaeramia orbicularis. Next base: position 24,444,589 of record NC_043976.1, on the reverse strand, counting down.
AAGTTAAAGTTTCAAGTTGGCTCTATCTTGATAAATTGATAGATTGATAGATTTGAGGTCTCAACAGCTATATTCTCTCCCTAAAAAAATCTTAATGCAACATTTTATTTCAGAAGTTATAACTTACAGCTTTAGTTTTTATCTTCTTCTATTCTTGCATCACCTGTTGCTGCAGTCGCATTGAAGATGACATCACAATATTTCATACTGTTTCCGCTATATTAACCAGCCATGAGTGATTACTGCCTGCACTAGAAATACGATGTGCTGGTGCCAAAACCCAACCAAGTTGAGTCATGCCCAGGCAAGTTGAAGTGATAATTTCAATGGAAAAGCTGCATAAGTCACTTACTAAGATCTGGGTTATGTGACAAGAACCACTGTGCAACAAAAGAGAATTGCTTTTCCTGAAATGTCAGGTGTAAACATTCATTCCAGTCCTTTCTTATCTTTCACCTGCTATTTTTTCACTGGATGGATAAATCAAAACCACTGGTGAAATGTCATTGGGTGCTTCTTTGAAACTGGGTTGATTTTAAAACCTGGCATTTTGCCAGCTTTTTAGACCCAATAATAAAAGAGAAATTTAGACATATATCCCCCCAGGATGTACCTAATGATGACCTCAGATAAATGCAAAAAAAAAAAATTACACTCTTGCTCTGAGTCATCCCAGAATGAATGAATTTTTAATAAAATATTGGGGTCAAAAACAGGACCAAAACTGGTGTCAGAGCATTTGATCTGGAAAAAATGGCTGTAAATGGTCTTATATAGTGCAATAAATAAAGACACTGTGTTAAATTTGAGGATCATAGTGGTTTTTCTAATCCAAACATGGGGTTTTTTCATGAATTTCAGTCTCATTCCAGGTTTTCTGTGTAACCCATCATGTCCACTCACGTTACATGCGGAACCTGCCCAGTTAAACACAAATAAATCATAAGTGATTTTGCAACAGTGGTCATTTTTGTGAAACACTCTGCCTTGCATAATTAGTTTGATTCCCAAAATGTACCTGTTTGAGAATAAAGAGATATTCATAAAAATAGTAGTGCATAATTTCCGTGTCCTTTTTTACAGTGTTACACACAGATTTTTGTTTAAAAAATAATATAAAAAACTATAAAAATTTGTTTTATCTGAAAAATAGTTTCTCTTTTATCTCAGTAAATATTTATTCTTAAAATAGACCCAAAGTGCTTCCAAATTTGCTTCATAACATTAGTCTACATGTGGTTTGAATTTTTGGCCCTGATGTCCTGTTCTTAGGGACCAGTTTCATAGAAGCACCGAATTACACACATTTACTCAAGTGCTTACTTAGTACAATTTTACTCTACAACACTAAAGGTGAACACATATATGATTCTGAATTGAGTATGTCCTCCAACACCGGCCAAAATATTTTAAACTAACTAACTGATAACAAATGAAATGGGTTACATAATACAAGTAAACATAGCTTGTTTACGTGTGTGAAGAAAATACATAACTACAGCATTACCAGACACTATGTTTAATGCAAACACACTATATTTGTTAAGTTGAAGCCTAAAAACTGGCTTATATTTTGTTTTCACTCAGTAACAGTACAGCATAGACAGACACACCCACCGACACACAATATTATTATTTTATATGCAAGTGAAACTGTAATCTGATGTATCAAGGTGGAAGAGATAAAGATTTCGAGACAAAGTTGAAGTGAGGCAGAATGGGAAAGAGAAAGGGCGGGGGTGTAAAGTTCATGTCCTGCGGCAGTAACAGCTTTTTGATTGTGTTGTTCAGACTTCACATCTGCCCAGAGACCCCTCGGGTAGGTCAGAGAAAGGTAAAGCTCGAGTGTCCAAGGGAGTGCATGCGTGTCTGCATGTGAGAGAGAGAGAGAGAGACAGAGACAGAGAGACAGAGAGGAAGAGGGGATGAGAAGAGGGAGATATAGAGAGAGCAAACAAAAGCAATGAGTCACCACACACACACATGCCGGCCCCACTGTGCATTGGTGCCCAGTCCCAGAGCCTTATAGGCCTATTTATTCTAATCAAGCTATGACATTTAGTTCCACACCAGCAGGGACCAGCTCTACTCTTTGTGCCACATGTACAAATACAACCACACACATACCCACACATTTCCTAACCCTTTGCTCAAGACTTTTCTCAGGGGTAAACACACTTACTAGACTATAAAGTTGTCCTACCCCGAGGAGCAGACATTCACACCACTGTTACGGGTTTAGTCTCCACACACTTTGGAGTTGATCACAGCAGCTAATAGACCCTAGACACATGCCGAGTGCCAGGAACATTTTTGAAGAAATCCCTTGTTTTTCTGTCATTGAATTGTATCTTGTCCGATGTTTTTGGCATTCTGTTCTATTGTGTTCTGTCGTTTTCTATTCTGTCCTGTTCCTTTCATTGGTTTAAATGTTCTATGTGTTAATGTGTATTTACACTTATAAACTCATATTTAGGACTGTCATAATAATGTTTTTTTGTTGACAATAATTATATTTTAGTTGACAGTTTAATTGAACTCCTTTTTTTTTTTTGTGCCATTAGTGCAGTATACGTTCATCAATATTCATTATGATTGGAATTTAGAAAATGTTTCAAACATGTAGGAAGAAGGAGAACTCATGGTGTAAACTAATGAATCAGTCAATGAAGAAAATATAAACATGTATTTAGTCCAACCCCTTTCCCGTGTTAAATAATTATCAATTAACTGCATGAGAAGAAGAAAAAATGTTTTATTTCAACTTTATGTCCAACAATGTATGTACAAACATACAGTCATGGAAAAAATTATTAGACCACTCCTGTTTTCTTCAATTTTTTGTTCATTTTAATGCCTGGTACCACTAAAGGTACATTTGTTTGGACAAATATAATGATAACTACAAAATAGCTCAAGAGAGTATAATTTCAGAGCTAATATCTATCCATTTTCCATTGTTTTCTTGATAATAACCAAAATCACTTCAGTTCTTACATCAATATCTATTCGACATTGTACTGCCAAAAACAGTGTTTTTAGGGATTCCATGTTTTCTTTTCTGTCTATTTAGTCACATGATACACACAGGAGTTAGTACTTGATTGCATAACCATTGTTTTTTATGAGTTTTGATGGTATAATAATTTCTTCCGCCACTGTATATACAGATATGCATGTGTACGTACATACTGACCTCTATAAATGTGCAGACATACATACATACATGCACATAACCTGTGATAATCAACCACCTTCACTTCTATATTTCTTGAAGAAATTATTGTTGTATTTGTTTTTAAACTGCTGCATATTTAAAAGCAAATTCAACATCCTTTGAGTTGTTTCATAGTTTCACTTACAAAACACAAAAAAAAAGCATACACAAAAAGTACACCTAATAAAGAAGAAGAGACTTTTATTTGCATTCGACATTGAAACATGAACATAAAAAATGATACTTCTGTTTGCTTCTGGCTTTGTAAACCAAAACTACATAGAATATGATATTTCTATATGTTTTATCCAGCTCTTTTAAAACAGATGAATGGACGTGATTATTACCATCAAGCAAAATAATTGTATTTAGGTCAAATAATTGCAATGACGTTATCATGTAATAATAATGAAAGGTCTGGTCTGCTCCTGTTCACATATTTCACAGACTTTTGGAATGCATTATTGTGTTACGTTCATCTGACATCAGTTCACATACACTGAAGGCACAGAGGTGATTTCTGTTTTATGTTGGTAAATTGAGGATCGGACAGGTCGATCACATGTGGACAGCTTTTAGACATCATCATGCAAGTGATCATTTTACTGCTTTTTCTAGGCTTTCTTTCTCTCCCTGACCACCTTCCTGTTTTTGCCACGGCTAAAATACTATCCAATTACATTCCTTTATCTCACTACACCCCACTCTCGTCTCCTGCATTGGGTGATAATAGAGGGATCCATCACACCATTAGCTGCAGGCGGTTTTATAAGCTCAGCAAAATGCTGCATAGAGAGAAAATTATAGGCCGCTGCATTATACCTTAAAATACGCCTTGTGTTTAGACCTGTGTGTGTACTATATGTGTATGTGTGCATCTGTGTGAATGATGATGATACCGCGAGTCATGCTCCCCCCCTCTAATGACTGATGATGCATTTCCAAAAGGAGAGGAGAAAAATGGTGGCAGGTGGCGACATCTCTCACACTGCTGTCATCCCCACTGTCTATCTTTCTGTCTGGCCCTCTCTGTGTTGTTTCATCCCACCCCCTATCTATCTGTCTTGGCTCCGAAAGTACTTCTTGGCTTTTCCATTTTCCCACTTTAGGTCTTTTTTTTTTTTTTTTTTTTTTATTCATTTGACACATTTCACTGTTCATACACAACCCCACCTCCTCTAGTATTTCTTTAAAATAGCTTTATAGCATAGGTAAAAGAAGGCTGTTATAAGTAAAAACACTTCAAAGAAATCAACCTTGAGGATTAATGTCTTGTTAACATAATCAAGTCACCAGCAATCCCTTTCAAAGTTACATTTACATTTGAGACATGTTTAACTGATGTGGTTTAGAATGTGTCAGTCACATGTCAAATACAGGAACTAGATGATGTTGGATTTCAAATAGTCTCATTACATGCATGAAGTGTTTTTGTGTAAGCCTAACCTTAGGGTCTTAAAAAAGAGGGGATGTTAAATGTATAAATACTGGCTTTAAAGGCTCATTTGATGTGATTTGATTGTAAACTTTGAATAATATTCACAGTTACATTCATCTGAATTTAGAATTGTTCTATTTCCATTACCTCATAATTAAACACTTAAGTGTATTTACATAGAGAGGGTCTCCTCCATGAGTCCCCCATGTGTTAAGGTGCATTACCATTACCTGCTATGATGAAGTGCGATAACCCTGTTAACAAAAAAAAAAAAAAAAAAAAAAAAAAAAAACACAAATGGAAAAAACAAACACTGTAGAGCTTTTTGACTATTAAGCACACCACGGAAGCTCAAGTGAGGATTATTCTTTTGGTTGCAATCTAAAACTTCACTGCTAGTGCTAGTGTTATGGAATATTGAAGTAAAAAAGACAGAGATGCAAGGGTCTTGCATTCGAGGAAGAGGAAGGAGTCCCCTTTAATTCCAGCCTTTTAATACACATAATAAACAGAAGTCATGACCAAAAAATGGAGCTTGTCTGTTGGTCATCTGGTTCATATGTGACAGACATTTTGGCCAAAATATGGGTGTCACCAGGATACCAGAGAATTATTAATGACCCTTCTGATCTTTGCTGGATATGAGTGTGGGATTGTCTTGGTTGCTCATTCTCAAGTAAGTTTTCTGGTGCTGGCTGATCTACTGGATCACTCTGACCTGACAGCCAAGTTCAGCAATTGTCTCGTGTCCAACAACATTAGAACATCAGGAAACATTGTGCAGGTGATTGGTTGTGTTATTGCCGCCAGTATCCAAAGATATTAGACCATGCACAACACTAGATTTACACAGTGAACCTTTAATGACCCACTTATTTAAAAAAACAAGATTTGTATTTTATGGATGATGCTAGATAAAATCTGTGTTTAGGAGTCCATTGCAAATCTGCGAGCGAGTAAACAATGCCCTTTGTGGTGCATAAATCAATTTTCTCTACACTTAACTGACCGAGGTGTTTCTCTACAACTCTTTTCATAGATAACTTTACTAACTCATCTCCTTTAACAGGTCGCTGTGTGAGTTGAGTTCATGGACAAACATTTCACTGCCTCACCTGATTAAATTTGCAGACTATCCAAAACATTCTCAAAGACATAAGTTTTGGTTGTGCTTATACTGCAGACAGACAGAGTCAGCAGTCAGTCTTACAGGGTAGTTGATCTCTCCGTCTTTTCTTCTTTTTCTTTTTTTCTCTGTCTCAACTACAATCACACACCTTACTGTACACTAGAGTTAACATTACATCTTGGAGTGGTGGTTCAGTTAAGACCTCATCACATGCCCATTTAGTAGACATTGCCCAAGCCTAGTGCCTACTGTGTATTTATATCACTATATTCTCAAGTCAAGGGGAAATCAAAGTCGTCTCAAGAACCATGCTGTAGATCAGGCAGTGAGTTGGGGATTGAATGGTAGTCAATCATTATTATTTTGATGAGCAGCACTGTACCAGAGATGCTCAGATTCCCATATACTGTAGTTTCCACTAACTTTTTAAAATTATTTTGGCCAGATGTGTGAGCAGAAGGGTCAGCTCATTCATCATGTTTGTCATATTTTGCTGCTCTTAGTAGCAAGAGTGTTTGTCAACTTCTTTCCCTCAACAGGGGACCCCAGTCATTCATGTTTATTGCTGATATTCTGTTTTTACCCTGTTTTGTTTTTGTCAGATATAGTGACAGATTTGACTCACATGTGCTCTTAAACATAGAAAAATAAAGTATTTTCTAGATATCCCATCCATAAAAGCACTATATAAGTACATTGTATAATAATTCATTCATTCATTCATTCATTCATTATCTGAATCCACTTTATCCTCACTAGGGTCACAGGGGTTGCTAGAGCCTATCCCAGCTACTTATGGGCGAAGGCTGGGTACATCCTGGATATGTCGCCAGTTCATTGCAGGGCTGACATATAGAGACAAACAACCACTCTCACATTCACACATATGGGCAATTTAGATTAATCGATTAACCTATCAGTGCATGTCTAATGAATAATAATAATAATAATAATAATAATAATAATAATAATAATAATAATAATTATTATTATTATTATTATTATTATTATTATTTAGGGATGATTTTACACAAGTGTTTTCCTTCCAAAATATTCCAGATTTTATTTTCTTCTTTGAAATGATTTGGGCAGTCTAAATTATGCCCTTTTTCCTGTCAGTCCAGCATTAGATGTGACAGTGGATACATAGGCCATGTTTATTCCTGTAGGAGTCAGCAGCTGGTGACTCTCTGTGAACGACAGGGAGACAGAGGCCTGCAGGGCCAACGTCAGCAATGTGTGTGTATGCATGTCTACTTGTGCACCCATGTGTATGTGTGTGTCCTAAAGCTGAGGGGAATCGGGGGTGTTTGGTTCATTAAACATGCAAATGCATGCTTATCTTCCCTCAACACCAGATAGTGGTGAGAATAGATAAGAACCAACCAAACCATGCCAGAGAGGCAGGCAGAGAGAGAAATACAGAGAGAGTATATGTATGGTAGTAAGAAACTGACAGTGAGACAAAACACAAAAGCGACTGGTTGAAAAAAAATCAAGGTGTAGAAAAAAGAAGGATAGAGAAGAGGAGAGGCAAAGTAAGACAGAGGCAACATTTGCCTATTAGTGCTTTGACAGGTAATATATCCCCAGCAGTTATGTAACAGGACACCTGGTGGCTATTTCAACATAAATGTTATCTATTTCAAGTCTTTATCATCCATAGCCATGATAGTACCTACATTTTGCATGTAGTAGGTTTATCTGTTGGCTTATTTATGACCACCACTGATCACATTATAACCAGACAGCTATAATGACATTTGAATAAAATTCTCATAGCTGTTTTTGCCATTTTCCAAATTGTTGGCGTATGAGGAGGTGCTGCACTTGTAGGTCACAGGAACATCATAAACTCTATATTGCTTTGTCAGTCAATAAAACTATTGTGTCTCCTCTCCCATTCTTCTGTGCTGATGTGTTTGTACATGATGTGTGCTTTAGGGACTTTACTCTGTGCTGAGGTTACCCTGAAGTCATTACATAAAACTTCAGTGTGTATGTATGCATCACTTGTTTTGGCACTCCTTTTAGACTTTGGCACTTCTAATTATTCTGAGGAAATATGCGTGTGTGTGTGTGTGTCAGTGAAGGCAGTTATTAGTATGCATTTATGTGGGATTATAGTCTTGCCTTGCTGTCAGTTGAACGGGAATAGCTGAAATCGTGTGTGCATTCATCCATTCAGAGATGTTTTGTTGACTTAAAAAGCTTGACAGGATATTACAGTGCTTTTTAATATGTACCCTGTGTGTGTGTTTGCAGCATCACATATGTCTGCCTGCCTGTCTGCCTTCTGTTAGGCATGTATTTTTTCGCTTTTAGTATATGTGTTGACATTGTAATCAGTGGTGGAGAGAAAAGACTTCCATTTAACAGGATTAAAGTAAGCTGGTTTCAAAAGGTGCCAACTGAAATTCATACCAGTTTTGGTAAAAACACAGTGATTGCAGTTGAGATGCTATATGGAATGTTACATGTAAACACATTACCTCACTTACTCTTATACTTCCTGTTATCTTTAATATATCACGTCAGACATACTCCAGTGTAGTTAACTAATATGCAATTATATTTTTTTCAGCATTATTACTGATATTTATGCTTCTTTTTGCCATGGAGACAAAAAATGCAAAGATAGTACCCTGATTCACAAATAGTCAGTTCAGCAGTCTGATTTTTCACACACATTTTAGTGCAGAGGAATATCAGGAATAAAATTATTTGAAGTGATAGCAGGTACTCGGACAACATGCGTTTGTAAAAGTGAGTAAAGGGAATGAGACATGACAGGTTTAATGCTCCATTTGCACTGTCACCTTACAGCTTTTGTTCAAGTACGCTTAACCAACCATTTCCTTTCACTAATATATTTAAATCCAATACACCTGTTCATATTGTTAATGGGGATGTCCAGGGACTTTGAAAGACTGAGAGAGGAAAATGAGATAGATGGTGGAAAAAAAGAGATGAGGGAGGGAGGGGAGGGGAGGGGGGGACAGACTGTTGAAGAGAGAAGAGAAGACAGATGGGTCAGAATAAAGAAAAGGGAAAGGGAGATGAGAGAGAGAGATTCATGAGATGAATAGTCATGTCAGCATGTGCCTGAGAGACTTCCTTAAAGGACATTTAAGGGAAAAACTGAGACATTAATGAAGATATTTGTTCAAGAATACGTCCACATTACTAGGCCTGTCACAACAGTATGTAAATGCCATATCGTAATTATTTTATAATGTGATAATCTTTTCAATTCCCCAGTATAAAAACAGTTGGCTGAAATGAAAACAAGTCATGCATTTTATCATTATCTCCGCATTGTTTGACCGGCTCTTTTTCTTCTTTTGCTACGAGATAATGGAGAACTAGAATTACTGTGGTTTATTTAGATTCTGTAGTGTGGTCCAATATTTCTCAATTTTTATTAGCAATAGACAAACTGTATTTTTATTTTTATTTTACCTTTATTTCACCAGGAAGTCCCATTAAGATTAGAAATATTTTTTGCAAGGGAGAACAGGCCAAGGTAGCAGCCATACAAAGTCCAAACAACATAAAACACATACACAATGCACAATGAGCAATAAAACACAATAACAACTATTCAACCATAATAGCATCAAGAAAAACAGTGACATTCCTCCTTCACTGCATTCTCCATGATACTTTTAAAATCCTTAACATAAATGAATGTATGTAGTTTTACAGTTCTTTGAAGATTATTCCACGACTAAGGTGCATGGTAAGAAAATGCTATTTTTTAAAAGTCTGTCAGAACTTGGGGAAGAGTCAAAAGAGTCACACTAAGTGGACAGAACTAACAATAGTATCTTTAATCAGTATTAGGGCTCATTTACACTCTACATTAAAGAATCAGATGGATACGGACGGAGCATTCTGTCCGTCCCATGCATACATCACGTGCGTAATTATGTCAGTTTTTTGGAAGCTTGCGGATGCGTGCCCAGATGGATGAAACAGAGCAGTATCACCAGAAACATTGGAGGCAGTAGTCACTTTTCCATTGGACATCTGCGCAAAACTTTACCGATATTTACTAAATGTGGAAAAAACAGAAGTGCGTAATGTCGATTTTTCCATTAAATCACAAATGCAATGATTTGTTTATTTAATATCGGGAGATGACATGAGAAGTCATTCCATAAACATAGCGACAAACATAAATATGGTGCTGATTTACGGATATATTCATCATTATTATATATTACCCCTCTATCTTGTATTAAATTTAAAAAATGGTTGGGTTTCCTGGTGTGTCCACACATACCGCGACATGTTACTTCTTCTTCTTCGCTTATTGTAACATCCGTCAACATCAATTTTTTTAATTCACCTGACTCTAGTTGCGAAAAAAGGTCTTTCCATTGCACTTTTGCGTGATATATATAGTACCATTTCTGCTATGCCTGAAAAACCACCTCTTGCCAGCGCAAAAACTTTTAATCAAAAAAATGAGAATTTTAGTGAAATTGTTGTTTTTCCATTAGGTAATTTTTTTATGCGCAAGTTATATTGGCGCAATTTGAGGGTCAATGAAAAAGCGACTGGTGTTGAGATTTGAACAGAATAATTTCCATAAATAGTAGCTTTCAAAGAGTGACTGTGTGAGTTGGTGAAAACTTCCGACATATTTATGACAACAACCCCTCTCAATATCAACATTAGCATCCACATTAGTAAAACCTCCTCTGTCATTGCCATGTTTATTATTGACTTTCTTCTTAAAAAACTTTATTCTTCTTTATAGTATTCGACCAGTTTGGTAATTAAGAGCGGCGCCCTCTGGTGGACTGATTGAGAAATGCTCATTCCAACGTACAGAACGCATGGAAGTATGAAGACAGTTATGCATGACAACATTAGAAATGGACAAACCTATGTACATACATAAAGTGAACATAAATGAGCCTTTATTTGTATGACAATGAATCGTCAACTCACATTTCAGTGTCTTAACAGTTTGACACAATTCATTACCCTCTTACTAATGTTGTCTATAGTAACTTTGACTAATGACTTTGTGTTTGTGTGTGTTTGTCACTGTGAAAGGAACAAATGCAGGGAGAAAGAGAATATGGGTGAGTTTGTACTCTTGAGGCACCATACCCTGAGGCCAAAAGAATCAATGCCTGCAGCAGTTTGAAGAGAAGGTTTCATACTTGTGGAGTAGAGGCTCTGTGGGTGATAGGTTGTCTGTGTGCATGCTTAAGAGAGCGGTTTTATTGTCTCTGTGTCTGCAAAAATTTGTGCTTGATCTCCTTTCTCTTTTCTTTTTGCAAGCCCAAGTTCTTTACTTTAACTTTGTGAAGCCCCCTGATATTGCCATTAATATGTATCGACAATGCGAAGAGGACAGAAATCGACTAAAAGACAAACTGTCTGTTTAGACTCCAAGCCTGTATTCTGCATCGTTACCTCTGGTGCCTACATGAATACTAAAGCCTCCAACAGGTTGAAAACAAAAAGAGGGGACAAATGATTGATTGGATTCATTCTCTGAAACACAATGACGTGCAAGCACTATACTGTGTTGTGCTGTACAAAGCATCGTATTCCCTCAAAGACTTCATAAAGGATTTAGATTAACACAATAAAGCTAGCAAGTTTATTTCCTGTGGGCTAGGAGTCGGATGTGAGCGCAGAGTCTTCCCAAAAGCCATAACCGAATTTTACACATTTCATTGTGACTTTTATCACCTGCTCTGGATCTTCCCAAATTGATTTTGTTTGCTTTGTAACCCAATGAGTCAGACAGCATCCTGTGTGGCGAGACTCACCTGAGGATTTAACAGGGACATAATCGAGATGAATTCCAACTGGTATTCAAAGTAAGAAGTTTTAACACGAGTACGTCTAATCCAAACAGCGGAAGAACTGGAAGATTATACAGTCTGAATTTTAAACAATTGGACTGTTTTGTACCTGACTCTGACCATATATATTTAAGATTTTTTCTTGGTTTTCCTTCCATTTGGATTTTCTGTCTTCATTTGATTTTGTGAATATTTGTTGTGTCACTAACGACTAATTTTCTAACGACTAATCTTTTGACTAATTTTTTGAGTAGTCAACTAATCTAAATGACTGAAAAAAAAAAAAAAAAAAATCAAGTGTTTGTTATTTTGTTGTGTCCATTTCATTTTGAATCCTAAGAGCAGGGGGGTTAGGGGTGGAGAACGGATGAGGTACGCACACAGATCAACGGACCGTGGGGTGTGTGTGTGTGTGTGTGTGTGTGTGTGTATGTGGGGGGATGAAACTTAATACACTTCTAAGACACAGGTTTTTCTCTCTCTCTCTGAGGTATGGTCGTATGGCTGCAGGTGCCAATGCATGGATTGCCCAGGTGCCACAGCGTACCTGTGCCATCGCAGCACACCCATAGCATGAACCTGTGGCCATACCTGTGGTTTGTCTCTGGCAGTGGTCGCAGGGAAATTCCATTCGTACTGCGTTTGAGACAGGAGGGAGACTAAAAATGAATAGGCGGTCAATAGTAAATGGTACATGTCAACTAATTTTCATGGTTGATTACATTGACTTATTGCGGCAGCACTAGACACAACGTAGCCTCTTAATCCTGGGTGCAGTAAAGGTTGCATAATGACTGAAAATTACAAATTTTGTCTTACCTTTGCTGTTTTCTGATCATAATTTGGTTTTAACTTTGACTATTAGCTGCTCTGTTGTTTTGTATTAAATTGAAATGACTCTGTAAACAAATGGCCCAGGGCTTAACAGGTTTTAAATAAAGTCCAACATTCGAGGTGAAATAGAAAGAAAAAAAATTACAATGTGGCGTTTCGGTCACAGATATTCAACAGGTAATGACCTCTAATAAGTGACACATCCAGGTCCTGACATGGCCTGTTTTAGACTATTTGTTAAAGGAATGTTTATCCGTATGTTTTTATTATCCGTCCACAAAGCCAGCAGTCTCACCATTTGCTTCAGCATGTTGCGTTGGGAACTTGCCTCAGGTGCCTCCGCTGGTTATTTTCCACACAGAAAGAACCTGTTTGAGAGGCGTCCTCTTTAGATGAGTTAAATTGAAACACTACAACACAGTAAATTGCTGAAGTATTTTTCTATAGAAGGAAATGAAGTGAGCACTAAAACGCCTGCTCTTTTTTCCAGTGTTACAGTTTTAGCATTTCCTGACAGTTTTTATAAGTCACTTCCTGCTGGAATGCCCTAAAGCTTTTTTTGTTATTATTATTATTAAGTAATTGCCGGTGCTTACTTAAAATGAACAGAGCCAAAGTGAAGGAGTATTGATCATTTTAGTCATTTTCTTCAAGAGTACTTTGAGGTCTTGTTAATATGTCTTGTAAAGGCAACTTTCGAATCTTTCTCTATATGCAGTTTATTACATCAAATAGACCAAATGAGCAAATAATGGCATTTGGTTGAAGAGGTGTTTGGAAGAGGGGCTGACTTTTGCTAAAATTGGAAACTAAAGAACTATCAATTTTATACATTTATGGTCCTCGGGTTTCACTGCTGGCGGTGCTTTGGTTTTTTTTTTTTCCATTATCTCTATATCAGTAATTTGCACAGAGAAAAATGACTGCTTTATAGATAGATACGGGTCATACAGTTAAATAACAGTGTGTAGGTGTGAAATTTCCTTGTTTTTGCGTGCATCAAAGACATCCTTATTAATTTAGTATTTTCCTCTTACAAGTGACTTTTTGTCTGAATATAATTATACACCATGAACACATAAAAAACAGTGATCCACTGATTTTGCTGCAATTAGTGTAGAAGTTGCTGCATGCTTGTTATTTCTCTGTAAAATGTACAAGCATATCTAAGTTAAAGCGTTAATGTGTAATTACTAAAAGGCCGTTTTTCTGTGGTTGTTGACTTTAAATAATTCCAGAGACGGCAAGAAAAGAGGAAGAGACAATTTTTCTCAAACAAACCTTATACTTATGTCTTAACATCTTTTTCTGTGTGTGTCTCTGCTTTTTAAAGGTGCTACCAGTTTACTTCTGTTTACTTCTGCGCATTTGACAAGATAACAAAGAACAAAAAAAGTCAGACCTTAAGCGCACCCACTATTTAACTGTACTCTGCTGTAGATAGACTGACAGATGTGTGTGTGTGCGTGCATGTGTGTGTGTGTTTTGTTGGTTCTTATATGGCTGTTGAGTCACCGCAGACCAGACATTGTGATATATTGTAATAGCCTGACCAGCCAGCTCCTCTGCCTCCACTTAATTAAAACCTCAGCCCCAGGGCTCTCATATCACATCATTCTCATCAATCAGTCAAACCTATACATGCATATGTATCCATACTGCATGCATGTATTCATATAGGCCTCATGAATAGCCGCGCGTCACTCTCAACACCTACACATACACCTACACTGTGATATTCATGTAATAGAGCATGGACATTCATTTCCACTCTAAAGAGCCTATGTCACCCTCCTGTCAAAAAATTTAGCAATAGTTATAGTTGAGGAATGAGAGTGATTGGTCCAGTAAGACATTAGTATACAATGCATGAATATATTCATGTTTTCACATACAATGAATTTAAATTTTTCAGAGCAGATGATTAAAAATATTAAAAGACATTTGTTGATGTGAAGGTTGCAATGTGTCCACGTACAGATTCTTAACATCCTGTTAAAAAATAATTCTAATGTTGGCATTTTGACCTTTTAGGTTCCATATGTTTTTCCTCTTTTTTTATTCGGTGATGATAGCCTTGTGTGCCTTCCCAAATTTGTGTGAATTGGGTTTAGATCAATTAATGATCACCTTTATGCACTTTTACTCTTGTCTTGTTCACCACAATTATATTTATTCTGGACCAAAAAAACTCAAATTTGAGCAAAAGAGGCGGTCTCAGTCTAGATTAACCCACTAAGACTCAGTGCTACTTTGGTAGCTTTTCCCAAATTAATTTTTCTCTCTATTTAATTGTTCCCAAGTGATTTATCACCATATATTATATTATTACCCTCTCTATTTTGTATTTTTTCAGTGAAAATCAGGAATTTTCTGATATTTAACCTATAAAGACCCAGTATTACTTTTGTGGCACTTCCCCATTTTTTTTCTACATTTGACTCTTCTTAAGTGATTTATCACCATTTATTATAATATTATCTTCTGTATTTTGTGGTTTGTTTATTTTCTGTTTAAATCTTGTATTTTCCTACATTCAATTAAATGATAATGTAGATGTTTATAAAAGCTCATGTTAAAGTTGAGTTATTATATCAAAAACAGAGAAAACTGAGGAAAAAGTGACTTTTTCTGTAAAATATATCATTAACTGAACAAAAACCAAGTCGGTCCATCCTCTGTCATTTATTAAACCCCATGGGTTTTACTGGTGAATCAATGTTGTAGATGATGTCGGTGTTTCCACATTCACTATGGAGCCTCTGAGCATCCAAATAGGTCATATCTGATGACCATGAAAAGATTAAACTTTGCATTTTATACTAATTATTTACATGTATTGATAGGATTAATGGATCAACAGGTATTAAAGAGTTTAGATCAGTAGATGGTTTAGGTTGATGGTTGATGTTTGGGTCTTTATAGGTTAATTTGGTGATTATGTAGACTTTCATAAAAAGCTCAGATTAAAGGGTTATTATATCAGAAACAGACAAAACTGAAGAAAAAGTGACTTTTCAACAAAGATATCATTAAGTGAACGTAAAAACAAGCATCTCCATCCACTGTCATTGATCCAACTCCATGGGTTTTACTGGTGAATCAGTGTTATAGAAGATGACGGTGTTTCCACGGTAACTACAGAGCCTCTGAATATCCAAATGGGTCATATCTTATGACCATGAAAAGATGAATAACTGTATTTTACACCAATTTTTTTTTTTTTTTTTTTTTTTTTTTTTTTTAGTTTATTTCAAATATGCAACAAAAAATAATGTTACTTAGTCCTTAGACATAAACGTGGTAAGAAATCATGAAAAAAAAAAACAAAAAAACGAAACTTATTCATATACATGAAGCAAAGTATGACTTCATTTGCATCAGTTATTTCCATGTAGTGATAGGATTAATGGATCAACAGGTATTCATCAGTTTACATCAGTAGATGGTTTTGGGTCTTTGGGTTAAAATTCACTAAATCTGTGCCTCTGAACGTCCAAATGGGTCATATCTGATGAGCCTGAAAAGATGACTAACCGCATTTTACACCAATTAATTACATGTATTGATAGGATTAGTGGTTCACAAGTTATTGGACATTTTACATCAGTAGATGCTTTTGGTTGCCAGTAGCTGTTTGGGTCGTTGTGGGTTAAATCGAACTATCGTTTGGTTTATTTCTATGATAACACTTTTTTGGATGGTTCAGACAGAAATTGTAGCAGACTATGGTCCACCATTGAACTAAATGAGAAGAAAAAGAAACAAGAGGAAGAAAAATGAGTTACAGTAGCACATGCTGAGAGGAAGAGACAGGTTTTTAATAGAAACATGAAAAAGTCAACTTGAAAAATCACCTTACAATGCCAAAACTTTTAAAGTGATTTCTGAAAGCTTGAGGATATAAGATGAGAGTACTGCCATCTGAAGATAAAGGAACTTAGAGGAAGGCTCACAGTGACAACACGCTACCATCAGACACACACATGTTCAAAAATCAATGTCAAGTGTGGCACCAAAAGTAACTGGATCAAATGCATATATTAACACAATCAGGAAAGTTGATTTGCACCTTAGATTGGACTAGGGCTGCATGATTAATCATTAAAAGATCGCGATCTCGATTCACACATGTACGCAATCTCATTGCTAAACATGAACGATTCTTAAGGATTTTATTTCATGGGCTGCATTATAAACAAATGCCCACAAACGCAGAACCACCACTGCCTCTTCCCTCAACCAATGGTAAAGCATTTTTACAACACGTGAGCCTGCTGCTATCGGCTACAGTTGAGTGAGGAAAGAGTGAATTAGAGCAGAGGAACATCTGCGGTAAAAAGAGTGAAATGGATGAAAACCCCAGTGGTAGTGGAGAGAGTCACCCACCCGAACTTGTGCCCAATAAAGGTTTGCATTCGTCAGTGTTAATCTCATGTCGGTCTTCTTTTCTGTTGTCCAGATCCAAGTGTCTTTTCACTTTCACTTCTCTGACTTCTGCGCTGTTCTTCTTCTCCTTTTCTTTTCTTTGCCAGTGAGGATAACTCAGCCTTTAACCAAGAATCAAAAGTCTCACCCTCTCCAAAAATTTTATATTAAAACAATTCCATTGTGCTGGCTGGGAATTTTCTTTGCGCTGCATAGTAACCGGGACCATAAGTGACCGGAATACTTGCGGAGTGATATGAAAGACATGAATCAGAGGTAAAAGAACGTATTTTCCTTGACAGCAGTGCAATAAACATTTTGTGAAAAAAATCGTGCCAGAGAATCATGATCTCTATTCTAAGCAAAAAAATCATGATTCACATTCTTGCCGGAATCGTACAGCCCTAGATTGGACTTTGAGGTCCTTGATGTCTAAGGACTAATATCTGTTTAAATGTAAATAAATCAGAGTGAGACCAAATTGAGGAGGCCTCTAGTAAAAGTGTTTGTTCATCACACTGACCTTTTACACATATACAGCAGGAGTTATCAAACATTTTACTGGATAACATTTAGTCCTGCTGTCTTTGATATGATGTGCTGGATACTCTGGTTAATTATATGGATTCTTACTAATTGTGTGTGTCTTTTATGTGATAAGCATCTATCCCACACTTTGAGTGGTTTGAGCTTGAATCATGAATATTGACAGTATGAAGCTCATGTTGAGCCGTTATGCTGATCACACTCTCAAGCAGTGACATTTCCTGTGTGGTGTAATATAACAGATGTGTGGAGCCACAGACTATTGGTAATTAGTCTCATGGGGCCCTCAAAGGAAGAGACAGTCTAAAGCGAATAACCTCTCCCCTCTCAGATGCTAACACACATACTACATATATATACACACACACACTAATATATCCCTCCAGTGGAGTGGAAGCTGCTGAGAGTGACTCGGTGACTCCCACTAAATCATTGGTTAGATTATCCTCCAGGGAATGAGTGATTTACACCGTCAACTGCTTCTGCCCCCTAAGCTTGGAGATGTCCCATCCAGCCATGACATCACACTACTGCCCTTGAGTGTGTGTCTGTGTCGTATCGATGTGCGTGTGGGTTTCACAGCGCCTGACGGGCTGCAGAACATTACAATTTATTTTGCAGACAAGACACTGACGGTGGGGTAATTTTCCTTGTTGTCTAAAAGAAATATGACCTGGACAATTCCACGTCTGCACGCATAAATGGATATTCACTCAGATACAGAAACTTTAAGGGATTTGTGTATATGTGAATGGAACAAGTTAAAAAAAAAGTTCATCATAAAGTGTTTCATCATTCTGAAAATAATATGTCAAACAGATGTGGATGATGAAGACTTTCTTTTTTCTTTTCTTTTAACAACTTCAAATATGTCAAAATATTTAAAGGGGAAAAAAAAAAAAATTCTTCTTTGTGAAACTCTCTTTAAGACTGTTCTGATGACTTACTGCACATTGTCCAGACTATGAACATGCATTTTTGACTTTGACAAGCACAAAAAAAAATGTATTTTGCACTTTTATCTTCTAATGCAATATGTAGCCAGAAGCATTTAAAATGCACTTTCAATGGAAATATAGTGCATTTCAAACCATCTCAAACTTTATAAAATGCTTTTAATTCTGTGAGTAGTGCAGCCACTGTGTTACCAGTGTCTTCTGAATGTAGTTAAGCCAATTAAGTAATTGTTGGCAAACAGTGTGCAGCATATGATGATATGTCTTGTGTCCTTTTGACTTTAATTTGCTGGTGTATTTAGCACTCTGTGGTATTATTATTCATATGTAAATTTGAATTGTTATGCTAATATTAGATCTACTTTGTCACATATGATTATAGTTCAGTCAGGGAGGATTTAATGGGGACAATGGTGCATGTCTTTCAATTAACATTGCTGATGGTTTTATTTTCTTTTTGTTTTACATCACTGTAACTGTTCAACTTGTAGTACACAAATAGAAAACGTTCAGTCTGTCAAATAGGGTGAGGTATGAGACACTCCAAAGTGCACGGTAAAGTATAGTTTGTTATATGAACAGTTTGTGCAGCTTGTGAGTGTGTGTGTGTGTGTGTGTGTGTGTGTTTATGCAAGATTGGTTGAAGTAAGTCCTCTCTGTCTTGGGAGTACGAATGAAAAATATTGAAAAACAAATCCTGTTAATTTTCTTTGCTCCTTTGCTATACTGGGTAAATGGTGAAAAATCACTACTCTGGTAGAGCAGCTTCCAGCTCAATTCACCTTAGTTACAATACAAGTGAAGCAAGTCCGTTTCCGTCATAACCCACTAAACTGCTCTGTGTGCAAGTAAATGTTGTACATCTTCTTTAAAGTACTGTTCTGCCTTATATACAATGAAAACACTGCAGGTCGTGTTATGTACAAACCGCCAAAGCAAACATTGTAACAGTAGTTAAATCTGGAAAATCAAGCAAGTCTTTAAACACGTTCCTAATTAATGTTTTATTTGTTGCCTCATAACAAACTAACAGTAAAACTTTTATTATAGCTCTTGATAATCTGCTCAAGGTGAAACTTAAGTTCTAACACTTCCTAATGTGTGCAGCAGTACTTTTAATCTCTGGTTCAATAACATGTCATAGCGGTCGTGCTGCAGTGAGCCTTGTTAGATGAGTATAAATATTAGACAGCCGCTGTCTGCGTGGAACACAATAATATAGGGCACACCCAGTGTCAGGCCACCCGTCCCTGGTGAATTATGCATGGAGGTATTCTGTCATTATCTGTGCCAGTGCAAAACGGCGATAGCCCACCTATCATAATAACTATAATAGCTTGGTGATTTAGACACACACAGCAGATGTTCCTGGGCTGGAATAGTATATCCAGCAGGGATCCACATTTGAGTTTATACGTGCACACACTAACTATGTAAAGGTGAGTTCAGTGTATGCAAATATACATACATACACTTGAAACACATGAGACCTTGCAGCTTGTGCAATTAAAATGTATTATGTGGCATACATTAATAGAGTCCATACCATATAAATGTTATATGAATTTATGAGTTTATAGTTCTGTTGAAAATGGGACAGTTTCCCCTGTATGATGCAGTTTGGGATTCCTCAGAATAAATGTGTTACTGTATAGGATGACAAGCGTTTTCAATCTGAAAAGAAGAGCAGATGATGGCAGATAATGTCTATTTAAATTGTATTGAATTTTCTAGAAATGTTAATGATCCAGCGTAATAGGTTTGTATATAGTAGTGAATAATCTGCAGTTACATATCACTTTAGTGCAAGTAGCAAGACTTAACATCTGACTAGGGCTGCACAATATTGGAAAAAACTGACATTGCGATTTTAAAAAAAAAATCCTGCAATATATATTGCAATATGAAAAACTACTCAGGAGGATAGAATAGCTGTGTGGTGCCGACGTAAATGGTCAAACAAATTAGTTGTGTTTCCTCTTGTTGTGGCGACAGGTGCAAGACACTGTCGACACAGAACATGTGTTTCAATATCGTCCTTCTTGTAGCTGAAATAATTCCAGATAACTGATGTTGCTTTTCTTTTTGGCACCAAGTCTTCATTTTCAGTGATTTTCTCTTGTTTGTTGTTCATTTTTCAGTGTTGTTACCAGCAACTCACTCCATGTTAAGGGGCGTGGTCTGCTTCGGCAAACCTATTAAGAACGATTGTGATTGGTGGATCGTTGCGCGTAGTGTGTTGAAATTACATGAGAACATATTGAGTTCATTTGCCTCCTACATTGCAGGACCTGCGATGTGACTATTGCACACACGTACATTGCGATGACGATGCTCAAACAATATATTGTGGAGCTCTACATCTGACCATTTTATATGGAAAATTTCAAGCAGTATAAAATTTATCTCAAACTATTTATGTCTTATCATACTTGTCAGTAGTGAAATACCAAAATACCAACACAGTAATTAAAAGAATCCCAGCCAGACCTGTCATGTAAAAGAGTGTTGCTGTGTTTTTGAATCGGGGGGGGGGGGGGGGGGGGTGTTATTCATTAAGCTATTTCTAGCTTTTAGGGTACAAATCTAAATTTGAGTGTGTAGGACTTGAAAGTAGCTGGGTGAAATTACAGGGAGCTACTGAGAGTTGAAATATCTCTGTTGGAGTTGTCATTGCCAAGGAGCATTGTTTTTTGTAGGAATAGCTTTTTTGTTGCAGCTGTCAGTAGTTAGGCATTAGAAGTCATTTTTGTGAATACTTGACTAGACAATTCTCTTCCAGCCTGAGTGTTGAACTGTCATTCAGCTGTCATAGCCACAAAAACTTTGTCCTCTGCCTTGCTGTGTGCACAATAGACTGCTTTCTGAATAGAATCTTGCACATTGGTATTTGTGTAAATGCACCCGCACACACACATACATCAACACACACGTGCATATATACATATATATATATATATATGTATATATATATATATATATATATATATATATATATATATATATATATATATAATGAAAAGATACAGGGCCTACATGCATCAGCATAAACAGAAACAACTTTGGTTTTCAGCCTCAGTGTTTTGAGTTTTTTTGTTAGTCTGAGTCTTGTGTGATGTTAGTTTTGTGCTTCATTCTTTTTCACTCACATTGTCATTTCGCCTACTCTCTACACAAAAGGCAATTTGAAATTCTTTCCACTTCTTTCTCTCATCTTACACACGCACACGCGCACGCACACACACACACACACACGCACACACACACACACACACACACACACACACACACACACACACCCCACCCCCACCTTCAGAATAGAGCATAAAAGCCCAATCCTTTGCCTTGATTGACAGATTATCGCTATAGTGTCACACTGTCATGCTGACGATGATGAAGTACTGTTGTTATGACAACCATCAGTGGGTAGATACCGGTATGTTTCCACACGGCAGACAGATCTACACAAAAAAGGTTCAGTGGTTCCCAAATCTGTTCCACACCTAAAAGTGAGTAGGCAGAATTATAGGCAGCATTTACTGACACGTTTATCAAAGAAACCAATACATCACATGGAATTTGAGGAAGTCACTCCTTATCTAGAACGTCACTTCAGTCTTCAGACTCCAGCTCAGCTACAGAGAATATTCAGGATTTAAATTCTAATCTATAGTTCTATAGTTATATTTTATAGTTAAAATAATATATTTCTCTGCAAGTTGATATAAAATTATTCTAAATGTGTCCTTTGTTATCCTTTACTTCTCATTCTCACCTTCCTCTTTCTCTACTGTCTACAATAAAGGCTAAAATGCCCATAAATGTATTTAAATGAGAGAAAGAGCCCTGTGTTTCAGAAACTCCGTGAGGAGACTGTGATTATTTCGTTTCATTTGAGCAGTAACTACAAAATATTTGGTAAAAACCTGTCCCACTTGCAACACTGTTTTGTGTTACTGGGAGTTCTACACAGTTACAACAATTCTCATATGTCATTACAGATAAATGGTTGCAAAATATGTGCAAAACCCTCCAATCAAAAGTTCAAGGTCAACCTGCAATGAACCTTATGAGTAATAAAATTGACTATTAGACATACAAAGGCTTATATTGATCACGATTATCAGTTTGAGAGTGATGACAGTGTAGTCAAGATGCTATTACATGCATGTGATAATAGCTTGTTCAGCAATTTAACACAAACTTATAAATCAGTTGTCAATGTTTCACTGGTTTTATGTGCAGTTGCTACACAGTGGAGTGACTTTAGCAGCACACTTAAATGCAATAGGATGACGTGAAACCGTATTTGTGCTGTCCTTAGTTACTCAACTGAAATTTGGCATCGAATGAAACATTTAATCAATCGTTTTAACAAGCCTCATGCCATCTTTCTCCCTCTTGTATCTAATAGCTACTAGGTTGTATGTATTTAAGGAGGACATAGAATCACTGAACCTCATTCCAAGCTAATTAGTGGGTTCATAGCTCAATGAAAAAGGCCTATAAAACAGACTGGACATTGTAATGACTGACTTTTCCCTCGTCTAGCTTGAATGGTTCAGCACTATCTACTTTCCATTCAGCTGTGATGAGTAGCCGTCACTCTGACAGTTGACATTTTACAAAGGTTTGACAAGAGGGTGTTGCAGTTGTAAGTGGGGTCACCCACTGCTGAAGGACATGGGTTCATCCATGTCCAAAGCTATCTATCCTGTTTATCCAATTGTCCTTGAGCAAGACACTATATTCCTCTCAGCTTCCAGCTGTGCTGTAGCTGACCTTGACCATCTAGCCTATCTGTGAACATTTGCAGAAGCAAATTAAAGAATTGTTTATTTGTTATATGTTTATTCTCTGACTATTTTTGATGATCATATTGCCAACTTTCTCATATTAAAGTCCATTTGTGCTTATGCAGATTTTTTTCTGTGATAATACTGTCTTTCCAATTATTTTCAAGGCATAAGTGTTGGTTAGTAGAAAAATATGACAGCCTAAGATTTTTTAATCCTTTTTGTCCCTGCGTGTTTCTGCAGTAAATACCCACTACTGAAGCACTTAAGCTCAAATGTTATCAATTTAAAACAGTGTTTCATTGTACCATATCACCTCTTTTTCTGGATGGTGTGCTGAATTAAATTGCCCTTTAACATACTGGTCCAGACCCACTGTCATTTTCCATTGTCACCAAAATTTCTAACCTGTCCTGTGTGTGCCAAGTAATTACTGGAGATTGAAATTAACTGACATCCCTGGTGCCACAATAATAATACGCAGAAATGAAGTATGGATTTTTGCTTGTAGAGAATGACAGTTTTTGGAAGTGTGTGTTGAGTTACTTCTTGTTAAGGTAGTTGAGAACGTCAGACAGGGTATTAAGCCCTATTAGGCAGCTATTTTTACATTGGCAATAATGAAAGAGTCCAGACCCACACACCACGCTTGCCATTTATTCCTGTCTCCAGCTCAACAGGACAGCAATTATCAAAGACATAAAGCACTTTCATTTAAGAGTTTGAGATGTGTTTGAATTTGTGTGTGTAACTTTGACACTGTGTATATGTGAATATATTTTTTGCGTCAGTGGATGTGTGTTAGTGTGTATAAACCACTGTGTCAGAGTATGCACAGGTATGGTGTTGGTGACCAGAACAGCAATTAAAAAGTTTTTGTTAGAGTCTAGAGCTCAAAGTGGAACAGTAGATACATGCATATGTGTTTGGCGGAAGAGCATATGCACATCCACACTGACAGTCTTATCAAATTGGGCAAGTGTTGTAAAGTGCTACTATCTGTGAAGGGAGGCAGCTGGAGGTTTTGAGCAGAACCATGTGAGGCAAAATGTAATTCTTTCAGAGCACTGCTCTCTAAGTAGAGGACTAATGACTCATGAAGTATGAGGCTGCTGGACGTCTCTCTCTCTCTCTCTCTCTCTCTCTCTCTCCTTGCTCTCTCTAACAGCAGTACAGTAGATACTAATACCTTAAACATGTCAGTAACACAGATAATGGTGAAATTATAGCTCTTAAAGCAGCAGTAGCAATATATGCACAAGCAAGTGTATGTAAACTTGACATTTTATGACATCTAAATTAACGTACGCTGTCATTGTTACACCCAGGAAATTACACGACCTCAAACTGTGTCTTTGTGAGTGATTATGCTTGACGTGAAGAACTACAGTGTCCCTTTTCTCATGTAACATAAACACATGTACAGGAAAATGATATTTTTCCAGAGTTCGGTATACAGTAGATTATTTAATACAAAGCAGAGTATGAGTATGTGTCTGTGGATTTGATGGAACAGTAGAGGACGCTGTTTGTTGATACAAGCTGAGTGGTGGTTGAGAGCGGGGATGTGAATTTAAAATGTCTCTTTAATACATTCTCAGTGTTACAAGAGAGGCAATGTGCAGGGTGTAGTGTTATGGCATTGCAGGCAAGAGTGTGCAATGTTGTGGAATAATACTGTGCTTATTAAACCTATCCCTCCTGTCTATCCCCTCTCCAAGTGTCACATGCACATGTCAAGTTTTTTCTCTCTCTCTCTCTCTCTTTATCTCCTCTCACTCTTTTCCCATTCCAACCAAGTGCACTTTAACACTGTTTCACTGTCAGTAGAGCTCTGCAACAGTGTTTGCATCAGCCAGATGTAGTATAGACTTTCTGCAGAAGTGCTGTAGTATGGGCTGGGTTTAAGAAGCAGCCCCAAACTTGAACTCTGAATTGTTAAAAAGTATGAATTTGGAGACATAACCTGCTACTTTCTACATGTGGAAACATGCTCAGCTAAAGTTCCAAGTAGAGTCGGCGATGTGGCCAAAAAATAAATTACATTTTTTTTCATTGTTATGGATGATTAGCAAATGCAATTATTGTACTGATTATTTTCTGGCTGAATAAACTGGGGGCAAAACATGATTCAAACATATTCTGTCTTTACTAAAAGTATGGAATGTATGACTAGAGAAACACATTGACAATTAATGTATTAAAAGAAACGTATTTTGTTGAGCAAGAAAGGTTTCCCGATGAATAATCTTTCAGAATGCAAAAACATGAGTATATGTAGTAACTCAATATATATTGCTCAGTTCTAGTTTCAAACCGGCAACATGTGTGTTTTAGCTTTTGCCAAAGACCCTCCCCACCCCATGGACATAAGTATGATTTAGTTATTTATTTGAGTTAATTTTGTCAAACAAAGATTTACTGATTCATATTCAGACAGTTAAACAAAATGACAAATAAAGTGACATAAAGTATTACCCTTTTAAAATATTCACCACAGAGCAGCATCTGGGATTAATTGCCTTATTTTAATTAGACTTTGATAGTGCAAGCATCAGAACAAACGAACTTTAGGTCAAAACCTTTAGATCAAAAGCCAACTTTTTTTTTTATCCATCATGCTGCTATTGCCTCTGGAACCACAGTATTTCCAACACCTAACAAGTTTTTGATTTCAGTTGACTTTGACGTACATGAATCAAAGTCATTTCCACCTGGAGAGTTGTATTCATATGAAGTGAGTACTGTGTATTAAGAATTCATACAGTTTCTATTTTAATACAAGGACAAAAACAGGAACTTATTGCATTGGACCACTCAGTGGCCTATAAGCTGTTAGCTTGATTATGCAAATGGATTCTGAAGCTGCATCTGCAAAGAATGTATTTTTTATTCCATGAATGTGGATTCAAAAATTACCTTAAAAAAAGAGACACACACAGAGTGCTAAGCTAGTGACAGTAAGGATATGGACAGTTGAAAAGATTAAATGATTGTGCACCTAAAACTCATTAGTATTAAAACACTTAACCATAACAACCAGAGTCAGGTGCTCAATTCAAGTGGATTTACCCAATGAACCTTTTCATCCTCGCTGCTGTGATTTGGTGATTAGATGATTCAATTTCTGTTCAGGTAGATGATCTGACTTTTCCTGCATTCATGCTTGTCCCCTCATTAGTGCTGCACCACCGGATTCCCGGGATTTCCTGCTGAATAATAAATACTTTTGAATAAAATAAAATGAAGACAAACTGCATCTGGAAGGAAAGATAAACAGAAATTGCACAAACATGCTCAAAGGCTAGAGTATAGGCTAAAAGTTAATAAAGAGTAGCTAACTGCATGTGTTTGATTGAGAAGATAGTGTCTGTGTTCCTTTGTTTTTATTGAAATGCTCATGGAATTGCTTAGATATTACTTTTGTGTTTAAAGTAAGAATTTCAAGTCTTGATTAGTGTTTCAGTAATCTCAATGACAAACATCCCAAACTGTCTTCGGTTATGAATTTTCCATTCCTACAGTTAATAGTTCCAACCTGCGAAAGATAATGTTCTGAATATATAAATATTTAACAACAATTAACCCTGCTACCCTGTAGTTTCAACATTTCAATATTCATGTAATTATGTTTAGGACACAGATGGGAATGATTTGGTCTTAAAGCAACAGTTCTCATCATTTTGCTAAAATTTAGCTTTGTCTCTTTATCCAGAATTTAACAGCATCCATCTGTTGAATCCACACTGAATCTAACCTCTAATGAGTCACACTGAGGAAAAAGCCTTCAGGAAATGACAGTTTATACAAACTGCCTGAAGTCAGAAATGGACAAAATGAGAATACAAGAATTGCATAGTTAACTTATTTATTGAATTCCTCCATTCAGCTGCTCCATATATTCCCATAGCATAACTAGGATCCATGAGTTATCACTATATCATGATGATAATGCATCAGTAATAAGAGGATAATCGTATAATGACAGTAGCTCTGTGCATTGTGGTGACTTTTTTTTTTTTACCATAAAGAGGCTTGCATTGCATATGCATTTCTTTAAGACACGTCAACTGAATGTTGATATGAGCTACCTGTTCACGAGTGACAAAATGTGTTTATTATAACTAAGTCCCCTTTTTGCAGACATACACACCCATTAAATGTTGTAAATAATGTTGCAGCCTGGCTATGCACCATTGTCCTGAAGCGCAATGTCTTACTATTATGCTGGAAAAGAGGTCAATAAAAAAAAAATGTAGGTTTAATTGACTTGCCCATCAGAACTAGAGCCAAC
This sequence comes from Sphaeramia orbicularis, assembly GCF_902148855.1. Classification (NCBI taxonomy): domain Eukaryota; kingdom Metazoa; phylum Chordata; class Actinopteri; order Kurtiformes; family Apogonidae; genus Sphaeramia; species Sphaeramia orbicularis. Next base: position 24,417,117 of record NC_043976.1, on the reverse strand, counting down.
TGACTACTGCAACTACTCATTTAACCCAGGAAGGAATGCCAATTGCACCCTTTTGCATATTTGTCCAGTGGGAAAGGAATGTAACACGGTTTACTTGGTAATTGAACAATGACACATGGTTGAATGAAGCCACTGTCTAAACAAATTCTTTCTCATAAAAATATGAAAGCTATTTAGAAAATTCTCATCTCAAGCAGACTCTTTCCATCTCAGCCAACCATACAAATAGACAAATTAAACATGTGTAAATGCCTTCTCTCCTCATATACCTCAACACACTTGTGTACACAATAAGGCACACAATCGTTTTAGGCACAACTTGTGCAATGACAAGAAGACACACAAGCACAGTCGCTGACAGGCATTCAATTAGAAAGTTAGGTTTGCAGAATACCAAACAGCAAAAATGTGACAAATGTAGACACAAACAAGCTAACCCTTACAGCCGGTCTAATGGTGTAGATGAAGTCAAATGAAAGAGTCTATATGTATCAGTTAGTCTGTCCGTGTCTGCATTGATCACACAGCAGGCGACTCAATACTCGTCTCTTACTTCTCCGTCTGCCTGTCTGTTTCTCTCCACTTCCCTTTGTCTTTTTCCCTCTCTTCAACTCCCTATCAATCACAGATCAATTGACAGTCATCAAGGCAATAGGGCAAGAAGTCTAGTTTGTGTGCATACATATGAGTGTGTGTTACAACACTGTCTGAGAGTAAAATGACAGTTACTTGAGCACACATGGCATTGTACTATTAAATGCTGTGGCTTTGTAAGTAATTGGCCATGGCTGGCTAGCACCTGAAAGGGCATTTATTTATTTAAGAGATTTTCTTGCCATGTGCCACCTCCACCGTCACATTGTTCAGTTCAACATATTAAAAAAAAAAAAAATTACAGCAACTGGACGCTTTTTCTAAAGTTTTTTTTTTTTTTTTGTAGATATTCATTGGTTGGGAAATATATTTCATATAATGCACATATTTTATGAATAATTAAATGCAGTAGTAGGTGTATCATTTTGTAAACTCAATTCAATAGCTTTGTAAAGCAGCTAAAACATAGTAAACTGAATGTCTGCTCTCTGAACGAGGCTAGGAAAGGTGACTGAACCCTGTTTACATTTCAAGATTTTACCATCTATTCAATATATTTAACTTTTTGTAATATTTTATAAATCTCTTTGTTAAAGTATTCATTTTATTTCAAAATGCTGCTCTTATTTAGCATCTTTTGCATCTATCATCTGTTGTTACTAATTTTCATATTATTCATCTGCTTCTCTTTTAGTTCAACCGATGAGCAATTTCGCTGGAACGCACAAGGTAAAATTTACATTGAACGTTATTTGTCTTGAATGTGCATAGAGTGTGCATGACTACCAGTAAACATGTAAACATGCATGCAAATATTACACGTAGAGTAGCTATTGAATATTCATCACGTCGTGTATATCTTAAAGCATCTATCATGTGTACTCTTACGGGTAAAATCCCTGGGCTTAAAAGGTCTGTCAGCTATGAGGGGAAGTCTCTGCCACATTTGAAACACATCTTGAGTCAGAGGATTAGATTTATTGCCCCAACATCAACAAGGCCTGGTCTGCCTCGTGTCTGATTGACATACTAGGAAAATTGTGTGTCAAGCAGCATTTGGAATTTATACCTGCATCCGAGTAATGTATGAGCAGGAGCACCCACCCTCATACCTGATGGATTAAAAGATGATTGCAGACACACACAGTTGCACACACTCGCAGAGATACACAGTCACACATCCAGAGCAGAGTCAAACCAAGGCCAGTGTTGATCACAGTGGTCAGCGTTAATTTGCCTGTGAATTAACCACAACTACAGACTCTTTGGTTGATTTTCTCATTCATGTGTTGACTGTTTTTTTAATCTACATTTACACACTGTTTCACTTGTCTGTTGGCTACACTTCCATATCTACTTACACACACTTAATGCTGAATTGACTGCACTCTATTTCCAATGACGCATCCTCCAGAGCAGACCTATCAGGGTCCCTGCCAGCACATAATCAAAATATCCTAACTTGTTACCAGGCCTTAATGTGTGACTCACCTTCTGCAACAGTAGAAAATGGAGGTTCACCTTTTCATTGTCCTCATTTTTCCTCTTCCTTTCTCCTCCTCCACAGCAGACGGACAAAAGGATATCGAGGACGAGCTGACAACAGGTTTGGAGTTGGTGGATTCCTGCATTCGTTCCCTCCAGGAATCAGGGATACTTGACAGTGGAGAAAGTGAGTACATTACGCTACCATGAGTGGGTGTATCAGGGGAAGAATTAAATGTGAGTTATCTGACTTACAAACTAAAGATAGTACAAACCGAAATTAATTTGTGTTTCTAATTTGTTACAGTTATTTGTTCTCTTAGTAACAAATGGTAAATAAAATTTATGGTCTGATGAATGCCTTGTAAATAATCTTGTTCCAGGTCCAAAAGGAATTTAAATCTCCCACTAAATTCACATACACAGCCATTGCTTATAAAGAGATGGTTTATTTCGGAGAGAAAGAAATTCTTCATAAAAATATTCACATTTTGTTGGATTTTTATCAAGGGTTTGCTTTGTGTATTAACTGTAATTGAGGTTTTTGGTTTTTTTTGACAGAAAAGGAGAAAATTAAATCTCACTAGTTATGTTGGCTGTGAGATTATGCATGTTATGTAACACTAAATCTTTTCCTTTACATTAAGCTCTCAATCAGATTGCTTCAATTCATTTTCAGTTTGTTTTATGTGAAGTGGTGACAATGGCATATTGAATTATCTTAAAATGTATGAAGATAATCATCCTAAAGACAGGGTGTAGATAATAAGAATAATGTCTACTTGCTGTTTGCTCATTTTGCTAACTACATTGTTAAACACCATGTATAAAACTATTCAAACATGGATCCTTGTCAGAAAAGTCACCGTTGTTGCCTTTCTGTAGAGACAAACTGCTAACAGCCAGTGAGACATCAGGCAGATGAACAAACTGCTGCAATCCGATTTTGCCGGTCTTTGGTTCGTAGTGCCCCGTTAAACAGATTTGCTGTTCCTTGTGGCTTTGCATTCTTATACTCTAGGGGAATCACACCAGTGACTGAGAGGCAAGTCGGTGTATGAGGGCTCACTAAATGTGCTTGGCATTTTCTTTGCAGGTCATTGGTTTGGAAGACTGCATTCCCATTTTCACTTATTGTCTGCTGACCTTTTTGATAGTTGATATTGCTTTAATGGATGGCATTTTAAAAGCTGTACTATAAGTGTTGCTCGACTCATTTCTACGTCATGAGTTTTCCTACATGTTGTACCAAAAGCGTGCAATGTATTTTACCACAGTGGGTGGTGGATGGTTGTGACGCAATTACATTATTTGTTATTATATACAGTCACGGAAAAAATTATTAGTCCACCCTTGTTTTCTTCAATTTCTTGGTCATTTTAATGCCTGGTACAACTAAAGGTGCATTTGTTTGGATAAATATAATGATAATAACAAAAATAGCTCATAAGGGTTTAATTTCAGAGCTGATATCTATCCATTTTCCTTGTTTTCTTGATAATAACCAAAATCATTTCAGTTCTTACATCAATAGCTATGTCATTGTACTGCCAAAAACAGTGCTTTAAGGCATTCCATGTTTTCTTTTCTGTATGTTTAGTCACATGATACACACAGGAGTTAGTACTTGATTGCATAACAATTGTTTTTGATTACTTTTGATGGTCTAATAATTTTTTCCGTGACTGTAACTATGGAAACACACAACTATTACAACTGTACTGTGTTATGATGTGTTGTAAAGGACATGTAATGGGTTTTTGTTTAGCACATATACATGTAGGATACCACAGGCAAGAGAGGAAAGAGGTTATAAAGGGTTTTTTTTTCTAAAAATGTATCTCAAATTACTGGTTTTCTTTGATTTAAAAAAGCAGCAAACACTTGCAAAGCAGGGAAAACACTTGCCTGATGATTTGATTCTTTAGGAATTGTCGTGACCCGATCAATCTGACTTTATCTGAAAATACACACCACTCTCATTGTGAGTACTCTTACTGTGGGTGCTCTACACCTAGCAGCTTTTCCAATTTTTTTTCCAAATGGTCTTCCACCAAAAGCATCACTATGTGTGGGTGGGTATAAATTCAGCATGGCTTTCAGCGTATCTGTGTGTTTCCCCGAAATGGGAGCACTGCAAATAGAGAAGCTGCAAACAGTGAAATGTTGATGTCTTTAGTGCACAGTTGGACAACACATTGAGGCTTTTTGCTTTCAGGTGATTGTGTAGCTGATAAGTGTCACAACAGGGACAGATATTTGCACATAGAAATAATGGTAGAGAGACACAGGAACCTAAAAAAAAAATAAAATAAAAAGAATTAAAAAAAAAAAAAAATTTCATGAAATTTATAAAGCAGCGCATATTATATCCTCTTAATATCAATTTCTTAATCCTTAACTGTGTGTTTTTAAGCATATGTGTAAGCATTCTGTAGAGTTGAGTCAGAGTTTGATCATAATTTGACAGAGCTGCTGAAATATGTATAATATCCATGTGAGGAAAGAGATTCTGAGATTCAGTACAGAGTCAAAGAAGACATAAAAGTATTAAAAGGACCAAAAGCCTTAGCAGCGCCAGTGTTTCTTAGTTATTTCTGACTACTCATACACATTCACTACATGTCAACATTGCATATGGACAAACATCTTAATTCCTGATTTAATTCTTGAATTTCCAGACGTAATTACTTGTCTAAATCCCTCAACTGGCCAGTTCACACGCTTCATGTCGCACACATAAACAATGAAACATACAATTTTTGTCACACAGCGCACACATCGCAACAAACACTAGACCCAATGATGAGATTGGGAGCTCCCACTCAGTCTGCGTAACACAAAGTGCTGTTTAATAATTCATAAAAAGCAAGGGATGAATCGAGATGAGGAAAGACAAGTCTTTTGTGAAGGCGAGAAGCAGAGGAATTGATCTTGGTTCACAGCGCACAGACTCGCAGTAAGAAAAGGATTCTTGGGGAAGAGTGCGAGGGGAAGAAATAGAGAGAGCAAGCAAATAGATATGGGAGATGAATAATAAGAAGCTTTTGTAATATTGAGTGAAAAAAGAAACTAACACACCATTGAGCTCAGGGGTAGGCAGTTATTGTAGACTTTAAAACTGGACTGAAATTGTCAAAGTTAGATAAAAATTTTACAAAGATAGCCATCCGGGTTCAGTTTCCTTACACTGTCCGCTGTTATGACGTGAATATTACGTACTAAATTGTGTATTTAGTGATGGAGTAGGAGAGTAAAAATAGCAGCTTAATCAAATATTTATTCACTGCCAAGAATACACGGGTCATAGATCTAACTGCTCCTCAGTAAAACCAAACCTTACAAACAAACACACACTCACAGATATATAAATACTATACAACTGTATTTACACACAGCTGTCTACAAAATGTTTAGAGGATAATCCATATAAAGTAGCACCCTATAAAGTTGTTATTATCAGTATAAATATGCTTTATGTATACGGCACCAAGGACTTTTTGATGCCATAGGAATGACAGATTTTGAGTTCTGCTTCTAAGCCTGAGCAGTGAAGTTATTATACGAGCATTGCCAAAATCCCCAATTTCAGTATGTGGAAGAAAAACAGAACAGACTTCAGTCGTTGAGAGACCTCTAATATCTTGTATAAGTGGCTAAACAAAACAAAAATAAAGTGTTCTGTGGTTTCTTCCCAATTACAACTTCCTAATAACTTATACAAGGGTCATTCGAGCCAGTGCTACTAGGAGAAAAATTAACATGTTTGGGGAAGTAATGTTTCAAGTTGTTAGGTGTTCAGTCTATTATAACTTTCTACTTTTTAGCCCTCCCATCCTCCCCATCTTCTTGCTCTTCCTTTTCCCATTCTCTCTATTCCTCTGCTTCTCTTTCCCTCTGCTAATAAATTATGTATGCCATCTCCAACTCACAGAGTGCTGCACTGCTGCACTATCTGCTCTAAATTTGCTGCTCTCTCTCTTCCCCATTTTACTCTTTGCCTCTCAATCGCTCCCCCTCACGCCCCCTCTCCCTCTGACTCTTAATCTCTCTCTCTCTCACACTCTCTTTCACTCTCTAGTTCACTCTCGTTCCCCTCTTTCTTTTTCCTCTTTGTATATATTGTGTTTATTTGTATGTACATGTGCAAACACATGTATTCACAAACTAAAACTTGACACCCATCTCCCACCCAACCATCCTCTCCCTATCGATAGGACCAGCTCTTCTTTCCCAGAGTTCCTTGCAGCTCAACTCCACCCCGGAGGCTTCGCTCCAGTACTCTGCCAGCTACCATAGCAACCAGACCCTCGCCCTTAGCGACAGCATCTCCGCAGCAACTCCTCAGCGCAGCGGGCAGGTTGGCGGAGCCGTGCACAGCTACAACCAGGTAGGAAATACTGCGTGAAATTTGAAGACAGATATTTATAAATTTTTTTTTTTAATAAACTTGCTCGTACTTTGATTTGGTGCTATGGGATTATCGCCAGAGGACAAATGATGTTAGAGGAATTCAACTATTGAGGCAACTCCCCTGAAGTGAATTATTTGCAGTTTCTAAGTACAACAGCATTGCACTTTTGTAGTTAATAAACACATGCAAACTTGTGAGAAACCTGCACAGTGCTGAGGGACATTGCTTTTGCTCATTTTCAGATTTCTTACCACTCGATTTTCCCATCACATACTTAGGGAGCATTACCACTCAGATTTATTTTTCAGCCTATTTTTCATTTCAGTGTCTTGCATAGAGCTGCTACATCTACACATGCATCTCTCTGTGCCCTCAGTAAATGCACCTTTTTTTTTCCAGCAACACAGTTTCTTCAGTGTGATTACAGAATTCAGAGAAGTCATGTCATTTCAACTGTTCTTTTAAAAAAAAAATACTCTTTTTTTATCTCTATTGAAGAGGATGTGATTTATTAACACTGTTTAGTAGGAGACAGGTAATCAGGTGCTCCAAAAAAAATGAGGAAACAATTAAATGCACACAGAGAAATCTCAGCTTGTGTCTTGTTTATAAGGATTTGAGAACTAAAACTAGAGACAAAGTCACACATTAAACTCAGCAGTGTGCTGATGAAGACAGAAATCCTATCAGATTTCCTCGTAGCCTTCATGAGATCTAATTATTTCACATTTTATTCTCCTTAACATATCAACATGCTTACACTCACATGCATTTCCAAACAGACACCCACATGCAAGCAGCTGTGACGGTTCATTAAAAGATTTCCTCAGTGTCTGGGAAAAAGGTTCCGTTTGTGATAGATGGCTGTGAATTGAAAGTAACAGATATTTTTAGATTAGACGCTGAATAAATCTTTGGATTGAGACTATGTTTGGTGCCTTTTATATCTTTTGCATGTTTTCAATAAGGCTCTCATGTTTGATGTGAATATTTCTTTTGTTTGTATTACTTTTTATGTAATGTGTGTGTGTTTTATTGTTAGTGGGGGTTTTCTTTTAGTATTTGTGTGTGCGTCTGTTTTTGTTTATTTGCTTGCGTCTTGTCAAAGACTCAGGTGATTCAATATCAGTCTTTGAAATACATCACCCTTTCATTTCCCCATCTCGCATCTCACCAAAGCTAAGTTCAGAGCTGGTTTCATAACAAATGAAATAAAAAAAAAAAGTGTTCAGAAATAAGGAATCAAATATACTGACATGTAGAGGACTATACTGTACATACAGGCTAAAGTTTAGGCTTCTGCATTCTATAGAGTTTCTTGTGCTGTTTCCCTTGCATTGCAGTAGTCCTGTCCTCTATTCCCTCCTCCCTTTTCCAGCCCTATCCTCTCGGCTCACCATCTCTGTCTATGTGAGCATGATTGTGTGAGTATGAGTGTGTGTGTGTGTGTGTGTGTATTCTCCTGTCTGATGTTTTTGGCTTGTCACTGTAATGGGGCCAGTGTTGTCAGCAGGGCTTGTTGCTCATGAATAGCTTTATGCAATCCACTGCTGCTCGATGGGCAGGTGCAGCCAGCATGCATGTGCAGCCCATGTTTTTTTGTTAGTGTCTTTGCAGTCATGTGCACATGCATCCAGTGTGCACGCATGCACACATGGGCTGATTTTAATGCTTCAACCACATACTTAAGTGCATTTCTTTTAAGTTGCACAGTGACTGTTTAAGAGAGAGGGGGAGAGAAAGTGGAAGGTCTAGCATGTTTCTGCTCTTCTGTGTGGTATTTATAACCCTGAGAGGCCCTGGTTTAATAATGCATGGATACATGGCACCTCAAACATCTCAGTGTTTTACTGGAGAAAAAAGAAGCAGCTCTGCTAGATGACATAGACTGGGACAGAAAAAGTGTTTTCCCTCACACAGCGTGCCAAGGTTTCTGTCTATTAGTTAACCAACAGTTCATCCATGCACATCATTTATTTACCCGATGAATCACCCATCCATCTATCTATCCATCCATCTACTCATTCACCTCACCCTTCATCACTCCAAGCTCCATTTATGTCTCACTTGGCATCATGATGTCTATTCGGCATCTGTGGTGTTCAACACATAGATCATTAATAGGGTTGTTAAACATAGTTTTGTGTCCTGCAACTCTTCAGCCTTAGATCTCTCACTTGGCTTCATAACCTACTAAACTAACACAGGGGACTTGTATAGGAGATTTTTATGGTACACACTGTTCTGGATAGTGGCTCAGATTAAGCTCTGTCTCTCTCTCTCTCTCTCTCTCTGTCTGGCTGTTTCGACACCTTTAATAATCTACTGTCTAATAACCTTGTATCCAAATGCACTCCAGTAAGAAGATAATGTGACATTTTACACAAATAACATGTTTAAATATATATCTACTGTAGGTTACTTGAACACTGAAGTACTTAAGACTTCTTGGTAAGAGCACAAGTAATTGCAGTAATCCAAGATAAGCCTTAGTTCTAGCTGTGAGCAGTAGGTAGGAGTTTAGTATTGGAATATTAGGATAAAATTATGGGCAATGGAACAAATAAACACATTCTGTATTTCAAAATAGTGATTTATTTATGTATGTTATCAAAGTAATGGGTTTCACTGGATTTCAGCAAATGCACCAAGGAACAAGTCAAGTTTCTGTTTAAACATGCAAATATTTTGATCTTTAGTTATTTTAGTAGAAAAAAAGTTTTTTATTCTGTAGATATGACTCTTAATATTGATATGTTTTTACTTACTGCACTTATCATGTAGGAGCACGGCTATTAAAAGTAGTTGCAAAAAGAACTGGCAGTGAAAGAAACAATTCCACACATTGCTCCAAGCCACAAAATATATTTAGGAGGGTCATTTATATCCAACTTGGCTACAACTAGGTCAAAATGGGTAAAAATTAGGATTTACTTTATATAGACAGAGCTGCCAACTCAAGGGTTAGTTTTGAAGTTGGAAGTATTTTCCTGCATAAAAGAAAATGTAAAGTCACAGACAGTGTAACTGAATTTAAAACAAGCAAAAACATATACAGAAAATACCCTAACATACTGTGAATTTACCATTTTTCAGACATTTGAAGTGTCACCCTGTGTCGCCCTCCCTTTGTCCCTGCTTCAATAAACTCAGACGTCAGATTTTATGGAAAGGGAAAGCTAATCCACTCAGCAAGAGATAAGTCGGTTTCCATGACCCCTTGGCAAACAAAGCAGTGCTGCAACCAAAGGCCTGTTGTCTACAGCATACTGTCTGTGGCTCATTGAAAATACAACCAGAGACTACCATTGAGGACATAATGGGAGACTGTGTAGCTGTGTGTTGCTATATTTATCTGGGGAAGCTTTGCTGATCAGGCATACTTTTTTACTGAGCGACATTTTTCCACAATGGTGCACCTGCAAATATTTGCACCTGGAAATTGTTACGCACAAATGTAGCCCCCTGATATAACCCCAGATTGTTTATATTTGTGTGGGTTTGTTATTGAATCATCAGTCTATCAATAGTGTATTCTCACCTCATTATGAAGCAAATCTAAAAATACACGTGTTTTGCCGGCATTAACAATGTCTGCAATACTGAGTTTGAAAGCTGCCATGACTATGCAGTGGCGACGGTGCTCCAAGGTGACTCAGTGTGCTTCTATAACGTGGCCTTGTACAACTGCAGCCATGTCAGGCAAGTAATAATGTATCTGAATCACCTTTACAGCTCTGAGCATCAACATAAGGCTAGATGAGGCTCAGTGGAGCACTGGCATATGCTCCCCCCTACAGTCTCTGGAGACTCAGGAGAATATATTAGGATGGAGCAGCATGTGATCTGTCGTAGAACGGATTTTCACACGCTCATTTTGCCTCACTCTGGCACAATACTTTCCCTGCAAGGAATTCACAGCATATTTCAGAATAATGGATGAGCTCAAATATGCACCCTTCTTGCCTATCTCTTTTTAATCTTGCTGGAAATTAAAACAATTTAAGACTGATGGTTTATACTTAACATATGCATAGAGCCGATCCAAAAACAATATATGAGTAATAAAACTACAAAGTTCACTGATGTGATTTTAATAACATTACACTAACATGTATCTTGGATGATCCAGTCGTAAGTAGACGGCTCTAAGTACAGCTGTTTACAGGATGAATTGAAGATGCATGGGAGGTGGTCTGGGATGTATTTGGCAACGGTCTTTTAGCAATGTCTACAATCTGTAAGAACACACAACAAGGCAATGTAATTTACTGTTACAAAATACCCTTCCCTTCACCATTTTATCACAGTCTCATTCACGCTTCAGTGGTGTCATATTAAAGTCAAAAACAACAACACATTTGGTCTTTGCAAATGGAAGAGATGTACTATTTGCATATAGAGTGAGGAAATGAGATCTGGTCAACAACAAGTGGTCACTAGAGATATATGTGGAGAGGCTCTTTAATTCCAGCTGTGAAGGGATGTACTTAGACCACTACTTGTGATCGGATCACCTAAGATGCTTGTCTGGTGTGGACAGGGCCAAATTCACCTACTTTTTTTCCCTCTTATTTTTATGTTTTGTGTTTTTTTAAAAATTGATTTCCAATAGAAAAACATACATAACACATCAACACATACCACACTAATTGCACAATAAGATGTAAACGAACCTCACTGCACATACACAAAAAACAGTGTAAGAGAAAAAATGTATTTAGTTGTTTAATAATAATAATAATAATAATAATAATAATAATAATAATAATAATAATAATTTATTACCTCCACCAAGGAATGGTGGAGGTTATGTTTTCATCAGGGTTTGTCTGTTTGTGTGTCGGTTTGCAAGATAGCTCAAAAAGTTATGGACGGATTTGGATGAGATTTTCAGGAAATGTTGATTCTGGCACAAGGAACAAATGATTACATTTTGGTGGTGATTGGGGGGGGATCAGCCTTGCCGGAGGTCTGGGCTCTCCAAGTGCTTTTCTGCTTTTTATTTATTTTACCTTTATTTAACCAGGAAATCCCATTGAGATTAGGAATCTCTTTTACAAGGGAGACCTGGCCAAGGTAGCAGCCAGATGAAGTTGAAACAATACAAAAAACATACATGATACACAATGAACAATAAAACACAATAACAACTATTTGACCATAACGGCATCAAGAAAAACAGTGATATTCCTCCTTCACTGCATTTTCCATGATACTTTTAAAATCCTTAACAGAAATGAATGTGTGTAGTTTTCCAGTTTGTTTTTTTAAAGATTATTCCACGACCATGGTGCATGGTAGGAAAATGCTGTTTTTCCAAAGTCTGTCAGAACTCGGGGAACAGTCAAAAGCAACCACTTGGTACACACAAAGAAAAAAGATTCACCTACTTAAATAATTTGTAGGCGTACAAATGATGAGAGATGATAAACTTTAAGATATGAAAACTATGAGCTTAACAGTGCTTTGAGTAGGTGGTGCAGCGAGGCTTCACCAGAAATGATTTCAGTCAGCCCAGCTCTTTGGATTTCATGGTCTGCTTCTGAGAGTCTGTTTGAATAACCCCTCTGTTTTCTGTGGGGATTTCATTACTAGCTCCTCTAGGTTCATCTTGTACTCCTCAAAGGCTTGATTGGAATCATTGTGCATAAAAGTTTTTGATGGCCCTTACTCTTTATTCTCTTTTATCCTATTTTTCTTAACACTGTCTTCCCCTTTCCTTCCTTTCAACATCTCCCACCCCCTCTTACCACTCCATGGCTTCGCTCTATCTTTCTTGTCATGACATCCTCCCTCTTCTCCCCTCACTTCGCTTTGTGTTCCCCCACATCCCTTCAGGTGACATCCAGTCGTGCAGCTCAGCAGCAACAATCACAAAGTGGGGCAGGGTCAGGTAAGAACTCAAGACTCTTCTTCTTCCATCGCTTCCCTGCTTCTCTTCATGGAGATGCATTCTTTTATAATAAATTAATCTGACATAGCATGAAGTACTGTGGATGCACAGAGATGACATTTAGTGACAGTGACAGACATGCATGAGAATTGGAATAAAAATCCCAGTACTACAAAAATGTTTCAGAGCCTTAATCGGGATTTTGGCCTGGGTTAATGAAATTCAGCACAGGTATTACTTGTTCATGTTAGTGTTACTCATCCACGATCTATAGCTAAGGTTTACTGCTTCATTCTCTGGAGCTGCATGTATGTGGGAAAGGATATGGGCAAAATATTCTTACCCACCTTGGTTTTATTTGTTCAGGAAGTATTTTTTGATTTTCTAGTCACACATTTTCAACTACGCCTGCGTCTATATATTTTTTACTTTTTATGGTAAAATAAAACTTACTGCATTATACATGAGTGTACAGTTCCGTTATTTATGGATTCTCTCCCTTTCCTTTTGCTCCAGGTATCTACTACTCCAGCTCCACCTTACCCACTCAGCGTGTCAGTTCTCCTCTGTCTGGAGGAGGTGGGGGTTCAGGCTCCGGTTCTCCTAGCAAGCTTCAACGTCTGGGATCAGCTTCTGACACGCCAGGGTACTCAACCACCCAACGCCTACCTTCTTCCTCCTCCTCCTCCTCCCCCAGCAAACAGTCCCCTGCTAATCGTTTGGCCAAGTCATACAGGTAGAGGCCTTTAGTTATCATGACACAGCCATTGATTTTGATGTATTGCTGCTGATGTGGAATACAGTCTGATGGTGCAACAGAGGGACACTAACTATTTACTAAAACGTGTTGCTGTTCATGCCAAATTTCAGTATCTAAGGAATAAATCTCACTATAGTCAGGTTTTATGCATTTTTATTCATGATATTATATTAAGGCAAGTTCAAGTTATGGTAAACAAAATTTTAATGTCATGAAATTCACAAATATGCCAGTTCAGATGGGAGCATAAAACCTGTACGTACCTTTGAGCACTGATGGTGCCTTTTCAGATGTGCAAGCTGTTCATTCCATAGGCACTAATGTACCCCCATACCAGCAGAGATTCAGGCTTTTGCTCTGAGTAGGATGGTCCATGATTTCATACTTTTGTCTATACCTGAGTCCATTTTAAATTAGTTTTGGCTCAGAGAAGATGTCCAGCATTTCTAGATCCTGTTCACATAATGGCTTCTTCTCTGCATGATAGAGCTTTAACCTGCATTTGTGGATGCCACAACAAACTGTATTCGCAGACAGTAATTTCTGGAAGTGTTCCTGGGCCCATGGAGTGTTTTTCATCGCATAATTACGCTTTGTTTTAATGCAGTGGTGCATGAGGGCCTAAAGATTATGGGCATCCAATATCACTTTTTAGCCTTGGCTCTCACACAAAAAGATTTCACCAGATTCTCAGAATATGTGGATTATATTACATACTGTAGATGATGAGATATTCTGGGTTTTTGCATTTTTACTTAGTATCTTATTATTTACTTAGAAATATTATTCTAAAATTGCTGGTGGACATCTGCCCATCTTTACCTCTGAGACACTCTGCCTCTCAAAGATGATCTTTTTACACCCAAGTATGTTGCTGACCTGTTCCACATTAGCCTAATTAGTTGCAAAATGTTGCTTTAGCTGTTTCTTTTTAATACTACATAATTTTAATTTTACTTCTTCCCCATCCCATCTTTTTAGAGGCATTTCTGCTGTCAAAATTAACTTTTTTCTATAATGCTACATTTTCTCACTTCAAACATTTAATGTGTTTTTTTATTCTTTTGTGAAGACATTATGGGTTTATGAGAGTAACAAAATTAATTCAACAAATCAAATCAATCATCTCATTTATGATTTACATTTATTAGTGTTCAAGCTTTTTTGGAATTGGGTATTTTATATATATATATATATATATATATATATATATATATATATATATATATATATATATATATATATATATATAGCGTTGTATAAAAATGCAAGTGATCTGAAAACACAATTGAACATTTGTATTCTAATGTGTATTGTAAAATTATTTTTGTTAAAATGGAAAATTGGTTTGGAAAAAATATTTTAAGGACTGGCTATGGAGCCAACATATTGATATTGGTACCAGTATTGAAAATGTGTTACTTGTAAACACTGGTTCTTTGCAGGCAGAATAAGAGGGGAGACAAATAAATATTAAATAGAACAGCATAGAGTACAACAGGAAAATTACTTTTGGAGTTCATCACCCTCAAGTCTATGCTTTCATTTAGTGAAAACACATGATCTTCCTACGTACAGTATTCCATCAAGAAGACGCAGTTAACCATTTGTTTATATAATGTACATTTTTGCCGTTTGAAATCATCATTTTTCAGGCAAATTAGGTTACTTTCCCTATTTGTCTTCCAGTACCACAGTTGCTGTGACAACAGCAGGAGGAGGTGGGTCTCCCCTGAGGGTGGCATCTCCACCCAACTCCACTGCAGCAGGGGGAGGGGCAAGCTCATCATCATCCCCTCTTCACCAGGTACAGTGTTTTGTAAAATACTGGAGTAGCTTTTGGAAATTTTGGATTAATAGTGGGGATGCAACGGTACTCTGGAAAATACCGGACCACTCGGTCCGCCCTGCACAAGACAATCCACCCTCATGAACCGTGTTTTTTTGGTTTTGCAATTGATTTTGCATTGGCATTTTATATACTGCTTTACAGGCCACTGAGTGTGTGCCTGTCCAGGCAGGCAAGAGCCCACCCCTGTAAGTTAATGTCCAATCACTGTTATGCCTCTGCAACAGTGATTGGACAGTGACAGTGACAGCAGCATGGGGAAGCCCCTCTGAGAGACAGGGACAGAGATGCAGCTTTAGACTCAACACACATACAATACCGTGACATGCTATTACAAGGAAATGCGTACCGTGCGATAACTGTGGCATTTTTTCTACTGCTGTTTTCTTTTACATCCCTATGCAGAACAGGAATTTATTTTAAAAAATAAATAAATAAATAAAAAGGGCACTTTTTTCAATGAGGCAAAGGGCAGGGGCTCAAGCACCCTTTGGGCACTATGTGTGCACATGCCTGTTTTATACAACTGTATACAAATAGTCAAAGAATAAGAAAGTGTTATATTGCTCAGTACAGTTCTTAATGTGAAATTCAGGTTTTGCTGACAAACAAAATAAAACTATAATTTGGGGGAAAAAAAAACAATTCTCTTTATGCACAAAACATGTACTGAAACCATGGCCCAGGTACGGACCGAGGTACGGACCGTACCATGGGCTACCTGTACCGTTGCAGCCCTAGTTAACACACTGTAATATATAATTTTTCTTGTTGTTGTAGAAATGCATGTGATTAAAAAAATATGCAGCTGGACCAGTGCTTTGAGTTAAAAATAGCAATTTAATGCTCTCCACATATCAAAAAGCTAAAGGAGTCAAATCAATATAAAAATCCTGAAAATCTGAATTATATAACACACTTGTGCTTGGGAATATATTTAATTCAATTGTGAGAACATGTCAAGGTCTAACTTGTGTGCAAAAAAAAATATCCCTTCATCGATTAAGTCATGCCAGTTTTATTTTCTTCCTGCAGCCAGTTTCACACTATGTTTGGAACATTTGTCATATGGTTTCATGTAAATTTCAGTCTGTTGTGCGTGACAGAAAAGATAGTGTTCTACTCTGACGAATCTGTAGACATTGATCTGCCAGGGACAACTATGAGCAACATAATAGAGGAAGAATCATGTTTATAAATAAAGAATTAACAGTGTAAAATGCATCATTGTAAGTCTTGTTTGAACCCAGCTTAATGGATACTTTTAACACTTACTCATTTTAGGTACATATTATGTTATCATCATCTTTATTGATGCCATTTATGTGTTGTATGGAAGGTTATACTATTTCCCCCTTTACCAGATATTTAATCATGACAAACCTGGTGCTCTTTCAGAGAAATTACACAGTGAGTCATATCTTTCAACAGAGATCTGCGTGTACAAGCCAGTTATATTTCCTCAAATGTGTAATCTTTTTCAAATATCATTATTATAAGATATTTAAGACTCCCTTCTGCATTCACTCATCATTCTGCAATTACAACTAGATGCTTGTGTCAAACACTGATGGTTGTTTGTTTTAGACGCACAAGTTAATTTGCAGAGTAAATAGAAAAAAATACATCGTTCATTATCTGAACTGCAAAGATGTAGAAAAAACAGCTAGTGTATTTAATTGATCAGGCAGTAACTGCAGCAGTTTACCAAATATAACATTCAGTCTGTAATCTAACCATATTTGATGGATTTGCAGATGAGTTCAGGCATAGGGAGCTATGCCACTTTGTCTCCTAAACGGCTGGCAGCTCACCACGCTTCTGACCAGTACAAGATCTCCCACGAGCTCTACGCTACTGCTACACTGCAGAGACCTGGAAGTCTGGCAGGTAGGACCAGACACACTACACACTCATGCCGAATCCCATGCTCACACTGTCCATCTAAACCCAGACATTTTTGTAATTCTACCACAGGAGTGAATCATTCTTATTAGATTAGCCTCACTTCCAAAGATGCTCTGGACCCAGCTGTGCTGACCATGCAAAGAGGATCCACGAAATCTTATCACAAAATCAATAAATCCTTGTATTTGTCTGCGTGTTTCCGTGCATCTCACTCCCATTCTAATAAATGTGCTCAGTTTATGAGTCTGTTGAATTTGTCAGCCTTTGAAAAAGCATGTGTTCTGTAGCTACGTTATGTTGTGTCTATTACAGCACTAATAAATGCTTCATAAGATTTCAGTTTCTTTTGTTGCAGCCTTTAACAAAGTAGTCTTCCAGTGATTGCACAGACTAGCTGTTCAGCATGTTAGATTTATAGGTTATGCAGTTCTTATTAGCAGGTCTGATGTAATTACCAGATAGCTTTACTAAGAATTAAATGATTCTGATTTCAATTGTGCCATTGAATAAGATTTATTGACTGTGTCTGGGAGCTGAATGACACTGGTTTAAATGCAGGCAGCATTCAGGTTTAGACTTTTATTTGCTCCTGCAGTCCATGTCTTTTTCTCTTGACTCTACAAAATTGAGTTGGCTGAAAGTCAAACTGAAAATGAAAATGTGTTGCGGCAACTGTTTACGATCCATAGTAGTGTAGTGTAAACTTTTATTTGAGGCTGGTTGTTTGGGAAGGCTTGAATTAAATACTGCAGATAGCAACAATTTTACTGTCTAAAGGCTTTTATGAAATTAGAAATGCCATTGAGGATAAAAGTGTTTATAAAGCCTGTTTATTCATATGTGTGCCTTGTGTCTGAGAGCATATGAAGAAGCTTATCTGTGCGTTATGCTATTGTAAGCGATTTCTTGTGTCCCAGAAAATGTGATTTCCAGATTTATCATGTCCATGTGAATGTACATGATAACACTGTAAATTAAGATCAGATGGACGTTCTGAAAACCCCTTGTGTGTCAATATATACTGACCGACTCAAACTGGGCTCTGCTAAAAACCTAATTGGTGGCTTTGCTGTGCAGTTCTTTGGCACAGTTTGACTTTGTGCAGATTTGTTTTCATCTTATGAAACTGGAATGACACATTTGACAGGATTAATATTGATTAATCAAGATGGTAGTGTTTTGAAGGTTAGAAGTACATTTAATTGATTAGCCCTTTAAACTTGGAGCTGTATTGATGAAGTATATGACCTTCAAGCTGTACCCAGGGGGCATAACTGCGATCTTAAAGCATCGCCTGGGGTTTAGTCTCTCCTTAAAATTGTAAATGAGGAGGAAAGGGGTTGAGTTGGAATATGTCCCAATGGAAAAAAGATCTTAGACTGTTTCACTGTCACTGTAATTAGCAGGCCTGGGTCATGTGGAGCAGAATTTGCTTTCATGTACATGGACCTCCAAGTATTCTCGTTGTATCAGTACAATTAAGAACATATCTAGCAGTACAGGAAACCTGTAAAACTGCAGATGTCTGCGATTTTGGCAGCTTGTTATACGAACAACATTCTGAAATTGAGGATTATTTGAGGATGCAACTAGTCAAAGGTTTGATTCCCAGCGGATGACATTCTCCAGGAAAAAGAACAGTATAATTTATCTGAGTAGCAGGTTTTGAGAGGTATCTAACAGTTCTGCGGCACCTATTTTGCACTGAAGTTAAGCTGGGTAAAACAGAAATTGCAGCAAAACAGAAATTCACTTGGTGCTTTTCGCATGAGGAGTTTGAGTGATACAGCCCAGTGTAAATATTAGATGTGATGAATAGGAAACATAATCCCCAAGCGAATAAAATAAATGACAAAGACCTTTATCAAATATAGATGTATAGCTTTGGCTTTAGTAGATAATT
The DNA here is from genome assembly GCF_902148855.1 of Sphaeramia orbicularis. Lineage (NCBI taxonomy): Eukaryota > Metazoa > Chordata > Actinopteri > Kurtiformes > Apogonidae > Sphaeramia > Sphaeramia orbicularis. Next base: position 24,398,308 of record NC_043976.1, on the reverse strand, counting down.
TATGGTCATCAGTAAATAATACTGATATAAAGGATGGATATTGAAAGACAGCGATCATCATAAACATTATTTTGACACTGAAGGATAGTTGAAATAGAGCCTTTTTCTGACATTTGAAGGCATAGTCTTATCGTATCCAGGCCAAATACAGTTTCAGAGAATGTGACAGTTAACACTGAGTCTTCATTAGACACTTAAATTCCTCACCTTTCCTTAGAAAATGGTGTAGGTCAGTATTTTCATAACCTATTCCTTTTACTGTAGTTGTAGATGGTATTTAGTTTGGTTCCATTTACACTGCATAAACAAGACTGAGGCATGAGGGACCGGAGTTATGTTTTTTTACATTTTGTTATTCTGTAATTTTTACTGAATGAAACATCATGGGAAGATATCTCCCTCCTTTTAGTCTCCGTTCATCATTTTATTATCTTGTCTTAAAGTTCTCTTTCTGTTTGAAAGAAGGTCAGTACATTTGTGAGTAGGCCCTTGTGGGGGGAAAAAAGAAATAAATGGATAAAGAAATAAAACCGACTCATGAAGACATCAAAAACTGAAGGAATAGGAGGAAGAGAGAGAACACGGATGAGTCATGCCATTAATGGGTGTGTCCATGACTCTTATTAACACTTCTTCATGCATATTTCGACCATCTCTGTCTCTCACTGTAGCTTGTGTTGTTCTTTTTTCCTGTTTTGAAATTTGCCTCGGTTGAGTTGGACTCGTCGGGTGTTTCGCAACCTTTGTCTCCTTTCATGTCTTTCTATCTCAATTTCTCTCCACATTTATCTCCTTTATGTTTCACTTATGTCACTCCATTTTACTGACATCTCTTCATCTGTTTGCTGTTTCTGATGGCTAGTAGAGTGTGTCAGGGGCAGAATACCTTTTTCATATGGCAAGGGAAGTCAACAGGACAGTCACTTAACCATAGAACACAATGCTTAGTGTGCTGTTTTCATACTTAAGTAACACTTAGAGTAATTAAGTAATCCAGTGCTTTCTGATTGGTTGTAGCATTGTACTGCAGAGACAGTCTTTTCAGTAAAGACTGAAGTCTAATACTTTTCAGCTCAAGTCCCAAAGAAAAAAATCTCCTCAGTGACCACATTTACAAAATTATGTCAGGAATTTTATCTTATAGGTACTTTTTGTCTTCATAATTTTCATCTTAAAGGGGTCATATTTTGCTAAACCCACTTTTATTAGTCTTTGGTACATTTATTTGTGTATTTGGACCCTAATAGTTCAAAAAATTTGAATCCTCCAGGTGCTGCAAAGTTAGCTTTATATTCATTTTGGCAAAAACCAAGTGGACTTCTACAACTCGTTTTAATTTTTCATTTATTTGTTACACCTATAACTAGTTACATCACGACATTTGCACATATAAGGTCTAGACTTCCAATGAACATTTTTCCCGAGTACAACATAATTGTTTGTCAGCAGCGGTTGTAGACCATACTGAAAATAATGTCCAAACTTCGAGCTGATTACCTTAAGTGTTCAGTTGTTGGTTGAACAGCACAGAGCAGCACTGCCAACAACCTGGAGGGGGTGGGGCATGAAGTGGCTCATGTGCATTTAAAGGGCCAGCGCTCAAACCGACCTTTCTGGTGTCATTACTCAGAAATAGGTTTGAAGATGGATCTGTGGGGCTGAATTAATGAAAAATTCAGACACAAGCATAGCATTTACAGTTTATGTAGACCACAGGCAAATGTTTTAAATGCATAATTCCATTTTTTTTTAAAAAAAAAAAAGCAAAATATCACTCCTTTAATGCATATTTTACATCATTTTTGTTTATTTTATACCATTTCTGTGTTGATATGTGTTATACTTCTGAGGCATCTTTGTTGAGGTCAACGTTCTTAACTCTCCCAGAGAAAACTCTTCTTCTCTAATCTGGAAAATTTATTCAATATACATGTTTGTTAAACACACCTGATCAAACTTTCAAAACCAGCTGAAAAATTGCATGAATTTACATTTTGCACAATTGGATCTTAAGAAGGTTCTAAGTAGAGTTTCAAAGTGCAAAAAGAAGCAATTGGAGTGAGAAAAAAAATAATTGGAGTAGGCAATTTATTAAAAACAATTAAACTGAAATAGGCTGTTCATCAGCCGATCAAAAGTTTAAGACCACAACATTTAAAAGCTAAAATCTGTGCAAAAATGTGGATTCAATGTCATTTTCTGTCAGATATTCACACTGTCATGACCTCCTGATGGCAAGAGCATAAAAGCTTGCTCTCTTTGAATGTGGTCAGATTGTTGAGCTGCATAAGCAAACCCTGATGAACAGCCTATTTCAGTTTAATTGTTGTTTTCAATAAATAGCTTACTCAAATTTTTTTTTTTTGTCTCACTCCCATTTCTTCTTTTTGCATTTTGAAACTCTACATAGAACCTTCTTAAGATCCAACAGTGAAAAATGTAAATTCATGCAATTTTTCAACTGGTCTTAAAATTTTGATCAGGGGTGTGTATTATGTAAAAAACAGCCCTGTACCCCATGTCTAAGGTGATAACAATGCATGTTGTTTATTTTCCTTTAAATTAACCTTTGACTCTTACATTTATCTGCACCATCCACAGCTTGGATGCTTGCTACAGTATGAACTTGGCCTCACTGAGTGCTGCTGAGTGCCTCACATTCATTGATTTCTGATATGATCTGAAGGGTTGAGGGGTTTTGACCGTGTTAAGTTGATGGTGGATAAACACCAAGCTTTGAATCAGTCTTGAAGCATTGCACTTTTTCCACCCTTCAGCCGCTGGAAAATCCTTTGCACGCAACTCTTAGCACTGACCGAGATCTAATGCGATATGATATGTTAGTTCCGCTGGATCGTCTCTCATTCTCTCACTCGCTCATAGCTTTCAAAGTCTCTATGTATAGGAGTGTGTGCACAACATTTTACTTATACTCCTGCTGTGCCACGTAACTCAGTCACCCCCTTTTTCTTCTGTTTCCTAGTTTTAATTTTGCTTGCTGTATTTTCAGAGTGAGGCCTCTGCCTTACATTTGTTCTGCAGTGTAATGAACAAATGCCTGCTGTCATTGCTTCCTTGCTGTGTGTTAGTGGGATTCCTGCCAACAAAGAGTAAAAGGGGATATACTGCATCTCATTATTTTATAGCTGACGACCAGCAGTGTGTTCCATGGAGATTTAAAAAAAAAAAAAAAAAAAAAGGAATACAGTGGCTTCCCTGTCACTTGCTTTTGTCTCTGTCTCTTTTAATCTTTGTCAGTTTTTGACTCATCGGTCTCATCTGTGTGAGCATGTCTTTTTTATTTCTCTGTGTTCCCTCTCTTCCTGTGATTGTCTTCACTTATATCTTACCTTCTTCTCTGCTGCTCATCACACGTACACATCTGGCCACTACACAAATGGGATGCTGTCACTTGTAACATTCTCTGGAACACATTACATCAGCTTAAGACGTTGAAAATGGACAAGTCTAAGAACTCAAGATGTTTTTTTGCTAAATGATGCTTTCATCTGCCTCGAATATCCATTGTCATGTGTAACATTCATCTGTTTCTTTACGTATATTTTCTCTTGTCTTACTACTTGTCTTAATCTTCCCTGTCCATTTTCATTACATCTTTTTGTTCCTCTGTTCTATCTCCAGGCTCTCGTGGCTCCTACAGTAGTCAGCACAGTCAGGAGCCCCTTCGGCCCTTAGGGTCCCCAGAACATCACATAGACCCCATCTATGAAGAACGTGTCTATCACAACAAAGGCCCCATGAGGAGTCTGAGCCAGAGCCAGGGTCCGGACACAGGCCCCTATCGAAACAATACTGGTAAGGCCCCTCAGTGCATTTCTATAATTAATCACAGCTTTGCATTTTCTTTTCTTTCTGTTGCTTACTTTATATGCTGTGCATTGGGAATTATGAATTCTTTAACATTCATCTGCTTCTTTATTTGGTTGAGGCTCATTCTTTGTGTTGCATAATTTCACCTTCTCTTTTGCAAACAACTGCACTCAACCAAGGGACAAATGGAGAAAATACATAACAAGGAGTAAAATATAAAGGGGCTGTTGCCATTTTTCGGGAAGTATTGTGTTTTTGTTGGTCTCCAATTGGGACTGAAATGCAGTTGGGCACATTTTCTATCAAGCTCACACATCCAGACACATTCATTCTTAACCTGCTCCCTCTGTAATACCATTGTTGCCAGCAATGTATTTTTAATAGGGCCTCATTGAGCTTATCTCAATGTGGGTTTAGGTACGGCATGTTAATCCCATTACCGTATCACACTCACATGAAAACACCCAAGTCGGTCACGCCACGTTCACATCTCCCTCGATGTCATTTACCAGCCTAGCCTTAATAGCTATCATTAGCATTTGGGTCAGAATCACAGCAGTAAATATGCCACTGTAGACCAGCATTTGACTTGATCAGTTTGACTCACTTGAAAGGAGTGAGAATTGCCTCTGAGCGGAAAGCGTGGCCTTTGAAGCACGTTGTGGCGTTTGGGGTCATTGGTTTTGCTATTTTATTTGTGCGATTTCGCTTTTGAATTTTACTGTCGATAAAATTCTGTACAGTGCGTACAGTGATAGGATTGTCTTTGCTAGCAGAAGTAAATCAAATAAGTATGCCTCAGAAGAGTACAGAGATTATTCACTGTTATCTATAATTTACTGTGCTTTGTGTTTGTATCTACAATAGAGTGGTGTAAGAGAGCTCACAAAGGAAATTTGTGCTACAGTTACAAAAATCAATAGACTGTGGATTAGACCATGTACATTTAATTGCAATGTTTGAGCTTGTTTACAATACACTACTCCTGTCATGCAGTATTTTTAATAGATTGCCTCATGTTGTTTGAGCTAAATCTGCCATCAAAATATATCAGTATCAGCTTTCTTTTTTTGCTTCATACTCAATTCTGCTCCTGCTGTGCTCGGCCCATACAATATAACTACAGAGGTAAATCAGCACATTAAAGCTGAATAGCACCTTGAAGTCACTGGGCTGTTGAATTAAGGTATAGTCTTATCATGTCATGTTCTAAAAGTCATGTTAATAGTATGTTCAGTGACTAGGAGGTTGTCTAATAAGGGGCCATAATGCACAGAGTGATAGGGCATAATGAACTGATAAGGCCTGTGCTGACATGGCGAGCGGTAAGTCATTAATTATGTCATAGTGGCTTTTCTTGGCAATGGCAGGCTCATATTATTGGTTCATTAAGTTGGCATGGATCAATATAATTATGCTATAAGTCATTCCTTTGGTGGAGAAAGAACAGAGACAATTCTATGGGTATTTTAATGCAGGATCTGAAAGCATATAGTCTATAGCATATAGTGGGTCTGTGTAGGATGCACAGCGTCAGGCTTATTCAAAGCAATTTTAAAGAAGCCACTTGCAGTCAAATGAAGCTCTCAGTAATGAATGAGAGCTCGGATCATCACATTACTTAACTGGACACTTAAGTATGAAGAAGGGCTGCATGGTGCAACAAAGGCGAGTTAAGTGGCTATAATTGTACATGCATTGGCTTTTATAGTTGCTGTTTTCCTGACCCAGTTTAGGGTGTAGAGAAACAGGAGGAGAGGAGGAGGGACAAGGAGCAAACAGGACATGAAGATGTTAATAAAACAAATACATAACGTAGATCAAGACTGTGGGTCAGTGCAAATTTATTGAGGTTGTAGGAGCAGTGTTTTGCAACCTCATATGTATATTCCACTACAGTATTTTGACTGACTTATTTACCCTTAGTGCATCATATCTACAGCTTGTTTAAAGACCATAGTTGATAAAATAGTAATTTCTGTCTGAAAATGTTGTTAGCAGTGTGTGATTTCTGTCTGTTCTCATTGTATCTCACAACTTCTACAGACACCCAGAGATCTAAGTATGTCTGCCCCCATTTTCCTTGTAAAGTGATAGTCCGCAGTTTGACAACAGACTTGATAATTCAGTCAGGTCTAGTTTGAAGCAGTGTCTAGTCTTAGCTTTTCTGTCTGAATGGGTTTCATGGCTTCCTGCACTGCAAATCAGTTTGTTTTAGTTCACTGTAACGCAGACCGTTAGATTAATAGAGGTATCACAGCATGTATAGTAAACATAGGTAAGGAAAGTGTCTGTTTTGTAAAACTGTCACATTCTGTCACTATCAAAGGAATAAAAAATGACTAGTTGTGGCGTACTTATAAAATCTTAGCAGCTGTTATAGAGAATATAAAAAGCAATTTGCTAACATCTACTCCACTATGTGCATGTGTGCATCTTTCCCCAATTCATGTATATACTTTCCTTCAGTTACTGACAGATACCCCCCCCCCCCCCCCCCCATTTCTCATTTCCTATCGACCCAGCACACACACAGTCTACAATGCACAGCACAATATTATTTTGCAAGAATAAGTGTGTATCTTTGTGTGCATGCCAGAGTGTGTAGGCACTAAAGCGCAGTGTTTCACTCTTGGATAAAACCAGGCCAGTGCCCCAGAGGACTGCAGGTTAATGTGGCCTATTTCAAGCGATTATTCCTGCATGGTCACAGCATCTCAAATACACACATGCAAAGAAGATTCACAGCAAGGAAAAGCCCAAGGAGAAGATGTGGTTTATGCATTTGTTTGTACTTTTCCTAAAGACATTGTGTATTTTTGAAATGATTGTCTATTTCTTTTAAATCAGCCTCTGCTTTATTTTAATTTCTGCATAGTTTCTTGTGTGTGACTCTCTTTTTCCTAATTCTCTGAAGTACATCTGTCACTTTTAACTTCTTTTTAGTTCCTTGATCTCAGTTCTCAGTTAACATGCTTGTGCATATCACAGAATCATTTTTTGTTCATTATTTTTTCTTCTTTTCCTGTGTCCGTCTCACTTCTTGCTGTCTCATTCTTGTTTTTTCAGGCATTCGTCCATCTGTGCTGCTTTTGTTCTTACCTTTTTTGCTCTCATACCTTTCCTCCTTGTGTCATGAAAGCTATCCTGTTCTAAATTAATGACTCCTACCACTAGGAATTACACCACCATTGAAAAGATGTGGCACTTTTTCTCTTTAATAGCTTAACATCAGACCTGCATGAGGCTCAGGTGGTGACAGTACGAATGGTTAGATTCACTGCAATGGCTATTTGTCAGGTGCATCTTGTAACCAGTTTGAGCTATTGCTGTTGATAAGGAGTGTTATTTAGTTTAACATTGCTCCCTCCAGTATCTTTTGAGGAGACAGACACATTTTTTTTCTACAATCAATAACCCACAGTAAAAACAACGCTCTAGTTTCCCAGCTATTAACTGAGCTAGATAACCATTTAATGCAAAGCAGTATGGAAAAAAAGTGGAAATTTGCATATCTTACTTTGACAAACTGTACAAAGAATCAACGTGCTAGAAAAGAATACTTTTGAGAGTTTGGGGCAAATGCACATTTAGCATGTTCCCATCTAAATGTTTGTGCTTTCGTCACTTCTATAGCGTTAATGCTGTAGGTAAACCATTCCTAGGTGAATATGACAGCTCTTGGGCAGAATGCAGACACAGAGGCATTTTCATTCCTATCCCCTAAAAACACTTAAGGTGTCCAGGGCTGAACACATAACAGAATTTACATAAACATAACATTTATGTAAATTTTTGGGATACTCCTTGGTTTATGAGGTCTCCTCATAAATAAGGACGGAAGCTCATTTTTTCTGACACAACAGTGAGAACACACACTTCACAAGATTTCTCCAATTAAATTCTTACAGTTTCCAATCCCTAGACAAGGGATCAATTCTATTATAAGCTCAAGGTGTGCGTGTGTGTTGCTGTGCTCTTTGGGAAAAACGAAACTAGGATTATACTCTATTTACATAGTTTCAGATCTATAGCATTTGTCTCTTTCATCATGTGAATGAATGCACATGCATGAGAAAAAGGACAGACTGAAATATAAAGGAAGGCTGCTGCTTTGCATCAAACCAATCTGCTCCGCCCCTTAAATCTGCTGTATTCCTTCTGTAATGAGATCTGACATCCTAATGAGAGGGGACAGAGCAGAGAAAGTGATGAGGGTGAGAGATGAGAGAGAGAAAACAAGCCAGAGAGAAGTGAGAGGAATGAGTAAAGATGGAAAGAACTAGAAAAAGGTTGCATTTACTGTGCGTCTTGTGACCAGAAGGAAGGACAAGTTCAGTACACCTTAAAGTGATAGATCTTTGAAAGAAAAAATAGAAAGGAAAGGCCCTCTTTTATCTGCCACATGTCCTCTGGTGTCTAAATGGGGATTATAATATCACACACCTAGCCACTTGACCTATGAGTCAATGGTGCCTTAAAAGTACAGTGTTCTACATATATAAAGACATTTAGACATATTAATTGCATTTTTATTTCTACTTTGCAAACAGATTGGAATGAATGTTAAGTAAAGAACATAATCCCTGATTTTCTTGGTCACCTACATCCATTATTACAGCCCATAGAATAATTTGAGCTCATGTTACATAATGTACAGTCATTCTTTTTACTAAAGAATCTCTCGAGTCATAATTTGAGTTTAATCACCCTCTGTATTTTGATTGCTTGGTTTTATAATTTAAGTGTATTTAAGAACACTAACCACTATGTACTGTTGTCAGTACACATAGTATAAAATTGGTAATAGGAGGAAATACTGACAAATCAGTTAAGTTGTTACATCTCCAACTTTTTTGTATTGTAAATTCATCTAAATGAACTTACAAATCTTGCAGATCATACAAAAAATAAATGCTGTTGCCTAAAAACCTAGATTGTTGAAACATGAATGTAGTGAAAATCAATACATTTTTGTAGGGATAAATTTAACCCAGTGGTGGTTCCAGTTTTAAAGACATGTGTTGGAAGTCCAACGAAAGTTAAGTTGTATGGAAATGTTCAACCACTAAGCTTAGATGTAAGAAAATGTATAGAGATGAACAGAAGTCATGAAGCAATGGTAACTTATCCTTTTCCTCATCATTATCATCATTATTATTGTCAAAATCTATTTCTGTGAGTGATTTAATGCTATTATGAGTGTGTGAATAGGGTCAGGGAGTGTTGAAATAGGGTTGAATTGCTGCATCTGTAGTGGATGAGTAACAGCAGTTCTTAATCAGGTTATAAGAGGTAAAACTTCAATGTAGGAAACCTGCAGTGCATCAGTAATAGTCCTTTTGGCTGGACCATCTCCCTATTCACTTCACTATGTCACTCACAAAGCTGTCCCTGCCACTAGGTTAGATTAGGTTTGTTTGGCCCGGATCAATTGTAGCTTGGCCTCTGATCCTGCTGGTCTATTAATGAATCTACTGTCTTAAACACTGGTAAAGTAGGTTGAATTTATACTTTTTCTCCACTGTGAAAAGGTTAATGCTACTGAATGCCAAGTTTACACAATGAAGAAAAAATTGCTGCTCTGAATCTATGATTTAACTTAGTTGACAACAACTGTGTTGACGAAGCAGACCAGTATTGTGGCTTAAATGTGTCTCATACTTAATGTGAGTTTTTGCTGAAGCCATGAAAAGCTTTAATTACTAGTTCAAACTGACTTAGTTCTACACATCAGCACAAATGCCTTCCCTGGTGGAAACATATGGCATTTCTTAAATGTAGGTTTAAGTTAGGTTGGTGTTAGTCAGCCCCCACTTCCCTCACACACACAAATACATCTCACACTCACACAGCAAACACACGCAAGCAGGCGCAGAAGCACAGACTCATAAATACATTGTACTTGCGTCCCATGCTGTCTCAGTGTATATGATTTGCATATTTGTTGTTTTATCAGCAGTAATGAATTCATAACTGCAAAAAGAAACATTCATTTGTTTTGTCCTTAGAGATCACATAGATAAATCTGAAATCAGCACAAGAACATTGTTGACTGTGTTCATCAAATGAAAAGAAAAAAAAATTCACGTCTGCTGTTTAAAACATGTTTTATTCATTAACCGATTTACAGATTATAGACCTCTGTTTGTTCATTACCTGTCTGCTTATTCTGTCCTGCTTATATCCCCATCACCAAAAACGCCTGAGCAGATGAACCAAACTCTGACTCTGATGAGGGCTTTTCATCTCTTTCACATTTTTAGCAACCATTATGATTTATGACCCTGATGAAGGCCACAGGCATAAATGTGTTGGTCTGGCTTTTGAGATGAAGTTGTTCTGTACAACAAGTGCTGCTGAAATTCTTGACCTGTTAAGCATTTTTAGTGAGCACTGTTGTAAGAAGATATTCAGTAGTTTGTAATCAGCAACTTCATCTCTAGATGTACTGTATCACACACAAAACCCTTAACATAATATTAATGCATATAAACAACCTGGTCTCAAAATGTCATGATAGCAGATGTCCAAGTACCTTGGATTCAGATTAGACAATGAGAAGTATCTTGAAGTTGTGATGCCACTCATGGCCACTGGGGTTAGGTCCAAAAAGCCTCGGCTCCCATAGTCTTACAGTGAACTTCCATAATGTTTTTCCAGGGCTCATTCTGGTCTCATCAGTTTTATTTTTAATTCCTATCAAGTGATCTGGTGGTCCAGCTCCAAAGTTTTCCTCCATTAATTAGATCTCAGGTGAAATACGCTTGGATGACTGCCATGTCTGGCTTTGATTGGCAGGTCTGTATGACAGCTCACTCACCTTGGAGTCTGATTTTTGGAGTTTTATGTTTATTTAATAAAACACTTTTTTTTGTTTTGACAGACAGGTCCACTGGAATTGTGGTTATGTTGATAGGTTCTTGTAACAAGACTGCAGCTTTGTCATGCAGTACTTGATGAAGTTTAACATTTTATTGAGTCAGTAGACTAGCATTTAGCATTAGTTCACCTGTGACCCCTCAACAATGGTTCTGACCCATTGCACCCTGCCTCTTTTATGGAAATATGGTCACTTTTGGCATCCAAAATGCCAATATGGCAGCAGCCAAACTGCTTCAAAACAGCAGTGTCGAAACCAAAGGGTGATGTTCCTCTGTCCACTAATTATACACAGTCTGTGAGTATTCCACAATAAATGTCTCTCATTATTTTGTGAACCTTAAACCATAATGCATCTCTCAGGCAAAAAACAAAGCAAATGGGCATAATTTGTTGCATCATTGGGCACAATGTATAAGTTCAGTTTTGTACACACACACACACACACACATACACACATACACAGACAGCTTGTCTTGTTGGTGTTGGTTGAGGTTTGGCCTATTTCAGCATGCAGTGGATGTAGTTTACACACATAAGAGGGCTCCAGTCTAAAATAAGTCAGAAACAGGCTTTTTTTCCTTGAAGAATTACTCAAAGCAAGTAATCAGTTATCAAAATAGTCATTGCTTAATTATGTAGTTGACAACTAATCAGTTAGCCTTTTGTGGTCCTGCATATTTCTTCAAAGAAGGTGCAACTAAAGTGTTCTTATTATAAAAATCTGTCACATATAAACAGTGTATGCCTTAAAGAAAAGTAGGAACACTATGTAGTTATAAAAAAGCGATTAAATGCTTTCTGATTTTAACTATTGTGCTTCCACAGCATGAACATGTACATGTAGCGGCCACTGGCCTGGAGCCCCTGCTGTGTCTAAGTGGCATGCTTGGAAAAAGACATGGCACCTCGACTCATACAGACAAGTGTCCTACAGCTCCCACACTGTAAAACGCTGTGTACTTGATATTGAAAGTGTGTGTGTGTTTGTGTGTGTGTGTTATTGGTGTGCATGTGTGTCCTCCAGTGCTTCCAGCTCAGGAACATCAAGAGCTGTGTGTTGGCCAGGAGGCTCTCCCAGGGATAAACAGAGGGAGAAACTAATCCTTACTCTCCTCCACATCCAAGCAGCGTTTGTGTATTTCTGTGTGCGTGTGTCTGTGCTTCATCCATAGCTGCTGTAGGCAAGGTTGCGCATGCATGATTTTGCATGACCTTAAAGCGTTAGAGAAAAGATGTGTTACAGGCATGCAAGTTTAGTCTATGTCAATCACTTGCATATTTAGAAATCCATGTTTGCGCATGTATGTGTGTATTAGTGTGTGTGTGTGAATGTGAGGGAGATAGAGAATGTACTGAGGGGTTTTGTGTAATCGTGCTGAGCGCTGAAGCGTGTCGAGAGAAAGGACATGTCCTCAACTCTGATCACATAGTCTACTACAACCACAATAGAGGGAGAAAGAAAAAGAGGGAGACAGACAGGGGTTAGGGAAGAAAGGGGAAAGCAAAAGATGAAATGAAAGGATGATGGAAAGAGGGTGATAGATAAAAATGGAAGGTTTTGCAAGAGATGGGTGCGGAAAAAGATGGATGGAGGTAGAGACAGAGAGGGACAGATCTGGAGGGAGGGCTAATGAAGTCAAGAAAGAAAAGAAAAGGGCAAGGGCATGATAAAGGAGAAAGAAGCTGACAGAGACAGAGTGGAGCTGAAAGGAATGGAGGAAGAGATGAAAGAGTGAGGGGAGGGGATGGACATAGAAAACTTAAAGGGTTAGTTTGATCCTTGTCGATTTTTGGGATTTTTTTCAAACTCATTCCCTCCCTTCATTTTTTCCTCCGTCTCTTGTACATTCAGAGAGAGCTCCCTCATCTCCCTCTAAGCTAGCCGGCCCCTCAGCTGGCTGGCTAATTGCAGAGGTATCACTGTGTCAAATGACTAATAGAGTTTTCCTTCCCGTCGCTAATCTGCCAGCAGGAGCACAGCCGCGATTTGTTTACTCTGTGCCTAAGCAAGGGACTACAAAGACACACCCGCCCTTTTATTTCCTCTCAAACACAATTTCACGCCGCCAGAGCATTAGGTGTGAGAGTGGAGCATGTATGTGTGTATGTCTGTCGGTACACATGCAGGTTGCTTTCTATGATTTGTTTTAATATTTCATGATGCGGCACAGTATGGCTGCCATGTGCTGCTGTATCAGTCATATGAAAGACACACCCTCTCACATTTATGTAGATATGTTTGTCTTAATGCACTTTATCATTACTTTAAAGCTGTAAAACTATAGAGCAACTCTTGATCAAGTTTATTCCGATGATTTTCTGACTTTATCTGAAATTTTAGCATTTGACTTGCACTTGTGGTTAAGTGAATAGGTTCCACTAATAAGAATGTTTGCTGCTCAGTGAGGTTTTGCCATTTTTAGTAAGGTAGCATTTAGCATTAGCTTACCCATGACCCCTCAAAAACAGCTCTGACCCCTCACACTCTTGAGCGAATATGGTTACTTTTACATCCAAAAAGCTAACATGGCAGCAGACAAATTGCAAACTACTGGCTTCAAAATGGCAATTCATGTCACAATTCTTCCACCGGCTAGTTTTATACAGCAGTAAATGGGAATCTTAACGTATGCATCTCTCAGACAAAAGCCAATGCATGTGTGCTACATCACATTCAAAGTGTATGTTGTTTGAATACCATCTGACACCCCTCATTTGACTGACATTGACAGCTCTGAACGAGTGACTGATCATTTTTTCATTTCCACAAGTGAGCAATACACCTGTCAAATCATAATTCAAGTGTCCTAAGGCAAGTTCAAGCAGTGTTGCCAACTCATCAGTAAGGAAAGTATATATTGGCTATTTTAAAAGTCGCTAGAAGTCGCTAACAGATGCTTATGGGGTTTAAATTGCACACTCGGTAGCACCCCCCCCCCCGATTTCTCTGTAAGTAGCGCAACTTATGACGTAGACGGGGTCAAAACGGCAGTCAAAAGTCTCCAAATCTCCATAAGTCTCCAGTACCACCACAAAAACTCGCTAGATTTGTCACTAGTCACCAAAAGGGTTTGAAAAGTTGCTATATTCGCCAAGTTGGCAACACTGAGCTCAAGGAGTCTGAGGTCTACCATGCAACTTAACACTGCTAGGTCAGAGTCCTCCTAGATGCAACAATACTCTGTAGGTCTTTGGTTAGTCTGGTTGTAAAACCTTTCATGGAAAAGCTTCTTCATGTATCGTTTACTGAATTTTAAAGCTCCCCTGAATCAGCAAGCAGAGTTCTGAATTTACATACTGACACTTTTCCTTTAAAAACAGGTATCTTGGCACGCCATCGCTGTCCTGAAAATCCAATCTGCTCTCACTGGTCAACTCTTGTATAATGAAGATCCATAATGATAACAGTGTCAACCTTACATTCAAGCCAGTTGGTCCTTTGTGATCAACATTCATTCCGTAGGGCTCAGATTCATTCCTCAGAACAGGAATAGTCATCAAAATCAAACTCAAAACTCAAAGACAGCATTAAGATTACCTTTTTGTCACAGCTCTACGAGATACTGGTATGTACATAACATGGCAGCACTGATATTTAACTCTTAAAGACCTAAACAGCTGCCCACTAAAAGCTCCTACTGATATAAAATAATTACTTTTGAACCACTAATCCTATCAATACAGATAAATAATTCAGGTAAAATAAATTTTTTCAGCTTTTCAGGAGCATAAGATATGACCCATTTGGACATTCAGACGTTCAGGAGTAAACATCACCTTCAACAATATTGATTCACCAGTGGAACTTAAGTTTTTGAACAAATAACAGAGGTTGTAGATGCTGGTTTTTATGTTCAGTTAATGATATATTTTGCTGAAAAAAGTAACATTTTCCTAGATGTTTTGTTTTGAAATAATTAGCTTTACTCTAATGAACATCTACATAAAACATTGAGCAATACCTGAATTTCACTGACAGATACAAAATGCATTGGGTAATCTGAAAATAAATAATGATATATAATTTCAGAAAGGTGAAATCTGGAGACAAATTCATTTTGAAGTCACCACAAAAATAGTTTCAGGATTAAACATTGAGTGACTTTATGTGTAACTAAAGCCAAAGAAGTATGTCCTCGTGATTCTATTTAATTTAACACTGTTGAAATTAACTCACATCAGAGAATCTTCTGTAGGGCAGATATTTATTTTCTTTCTGTTTTTTTTTTTTTTTTATAAGGTCACATCAAATCTTTATTGGGTTAACCTTATTACTTCAGCACAAACTAAAGCCACATACACAAAACATTCACAATGACACACACATGCATGCATAAACAGGCCCATCGACAATGATTTTTGCCAGGCAATATTGGCCTCAAAGGTCAAATCATCAGTCAGAACACACCATTACCAGAGCAAATGATAAATTCAGCAGCACTCTATTTGTTTAAGGTAGGAGAAAAGGGGAGGCAGTGCAGACAGAAAGATTGAGTGAAGAAGAAAATGGAATGTATAAAGAGGCATGGGGGGTTACAAAGCAACAAAATGAAAACAAAAGGACGAGGAAATGTGGAATTTGGCAGGACACTTGTTTTGGATTTCAGTCTTTCTGTTCTCTGTCACCTCACGATCTTTCTTTCATTCTCTCTATTTGTCTCCTTTTCACATCCTTATTCCATGGTCACAGTGCTGGCTGGGTAGATAATTTGACAGTGCATTTTTTTTCTCCTGGTCTTTTTACTGTTCTCCAACCCCCTCTTGCTTTGAGGTTTGTCCTATTTGGGTGTCAAGTCTCTCTTGGTGAGTGCACAGTGGCGGTGGTGGTGTTAGCCTAAAGCCCCTGCAACTAATGAGACATTCAGAAAGATAGACACGCCATAGATACCATTTAAAGAGTACAGAAAAGACTAGGATTTGCTTGTGATGGGAGTGTCTCTGCTTCATTACCCCTGTATACCCTATGTTCTGCCCAGCTCTACTGTTACTAACTCCACCGCCTCTTGTTTCTCTTGCTCCTTTCTCTCCTCTCTGCCTTGGTGCTTTAAGAAACTGCAGCTTCACCCCTCATGTCAGAACTGTTTCTCTCTCTTTCGCTTTTTCTCTGCTTTTCTGGGCCTGCCTAATTCTTTGGATCTTTGTCAAATTTGGGGCATCAGTAGAGGAGCTCACACAGCCTTTTAGCCCTCTTGGGCATTGCAAGGCAGAGTCTGAAACTTGAATGTTTCACTGTCTGGCTGGCAAAGGATTTTTGTTAACCTGATTTTAGTGTTAGAAATAAAGATATGCTAATGCGGTTACATCATCTAAAAGGTTCCTTGTGCCTCTGGTGGGCTGACTAATGAAGTTTATCAGAGTTGGTGCGAAGAATTTAAATAGGAACGTTGGAAAATGATTGTTAGTGATTGGTTTAATCTGCAGCGTGTCATAAATAGGTGGCTGTCTAGATGTGTCAGTGTATGTGCAAGAGGGAGCGAGGGTTAAGCAGAGAAAGATAAAAGGGTTGTGAAGGTCAGGTAAATGCCACCACTCAAGACAGCACTAAAGAATAAGTTTGTTGGTCACGTAACGATGAGATACTCACACACTCACATCCATCCACCCACCCACCCATCTTTCCTTTGTTAATTTGGTATTTATGTGTTGCGGGGGCTTGTATAATGTGCAAATGTGTCTGTTTATATAGTACTTTCCCTCTTGTACATGTAATATAAGATGCATGGGGGTGCTTGTGTCTGTTCCTGTGTGGGTATTTTGAGTGTATGTGTTCCGGTTTGTATGAATTTCCCCATCCAGACCCGGTTTTAAAGGCTAATTCTTTCAGTAAGAGGAGGCTCATTGGCCTGCGTGAAAGCCCCAGTCAATCACACAGGCGCGTATTGATTCCAAGGCTGCGTGATTTATCTCAGACTCCCCTAAGAACGCATTTATGGTGTTTTTGCATGTGTGTACTTGTGTTTTTGTCTACACATACCTTAGTCCTAATGACAGATGAGATAGAGCCCACACACACACATACACTCTCTCTGTCTCAGTGTTTTTACAGCCGGAGAAACAAGCCCCCTAGACTCACATTAAAACCTTGATATATCACCAATCCATGGCTCCAACATGATGGGGAGGGAAGGTGACAGCTACTGTGCCCCTGCAGGCTCCTTACATCCACAAACAAATCCCCACTCAATTTCCATCTCACTCTAAAGAGACATAGCTTGGTGCTTTATTTTTTGCTTATTTATTTATTTATTATTTATTTTTTGCCCCATTGCTCACAAGGCGGATGTCTTATTGTGTGAAAAGTTTCTGCAATTGTCTTCAGTCTATACACAAATTCAAGTAAAGTTATTTTGTTTTGTTTTGTTTTGCATGGGAATGGCAGATGATAAGTTATTTAAATGGTAAATATAGTGCTTTTTTTTATTAACTGGCAGTGTTGTTCGGAATATATTTTTATTGGATTTTTTGTGGTCCGTACAATAATATAATAGCATAATAATGTACTCTACATTGTACATTTTATCTAATAGTACAGCTAATTTGGCTTCGGTTGGGCCATTTCAGTTAAAATCAGCATTGGTCTGAGGAACATTCATATGGATTTGTGTTTTTTCATGAAGTTATTTGTTGCTGGAATAATCTCGAACTTCTTTCTGCACTGAATTTGTTGATCTTTCTCTTTCCCCCCTCTCTTTGTTGAACATCGGTCCTTGTTGTTTCTCCTGGGCATGTGGCCAAAATCTTCCATCCATATGGAGATGCACATGTCTTTCCCCAATAACCTTTTTATCTCCTCTCCTCTCCTCTCCTCTCCTCTCCTCTCCTCTCCTCTCCTCTCCTCTCCTCTCCTCTCCTCTCCTCTCCTCTCCTCTCCTCTCCTCTCCTCTCCTCTCCTCTCCTCTCCTCTCCTCTCCTCTCCTTTCTCACCCCTCCCCCATCTTTCCACCTCTCTTTGTCCTTCAGACCTAACCCAGCGTGTCCATGACCACGTCCTAAGTTATATCCTCTGTCCTTACTTTCCCACCCTAGCTCCCTCCTCCCCTGGTGTGGACTCCGCCCCTTTGCAGCGTACAGGAAGTCATGGTACAGGGACGGGAAATTACAGCCGTGGGGGCACCAACAATTATGCCACTGTGGGTCCAGGTTACACCTCAAGCGGAGGTGGTGGAGGGGGAGACGTGTACGGCTCAGACCCTTATGTGGCGGACCCGTACCGCACCCTGCAGTACTGCCCTTCTGTAGTGGAATCACCCTACAGCAAATCTGGACCAGCCCTGCCGCCTGAAGGAAGCCTGCAGCGTTCACCTTCTATTGACTCTATTCAGAAAGACCCCAGGTAAGATAAAACAGGGTGTTTGGGTCCTTGTGTGTAGGACCACTTGTATGATTGTTTGGAGGTTCGTCACGGTGGCAAACACTTTTGGCGTGAGAGGTTTTGATGCAGTGAGAAGGCAAACACAAACTGCTGTGGACAGTGAATAGGTTGCTTAGACACTGAAAGGTATGAACTGTAGTTGGAGGACAGATGAATTTCTACATATGGAAACAGTGTTTCATATAGCCAAGGTGCTTCTGCTTTATATTTGTCATGGTTGCTCAAATCTATCAAGCCATGACACTATGAGGAGCTTTTATCGTGTACCAAAAGTTGTTGTTCATTGAGCAGAAATGCAAGAAAGACAAGAAACTGACAGACATAAGCTGGAATGTCAATCTTCATCTCAGCTGTGTTTACAGCAGTCTATCTGTGTTTGTTCCTTAGTGATAGATTTAAAACAAAGCAACAAAAAAAGACAGGGAATGTAAATAACATATTTAACATTAACAGTAATCCTCTCCTTGTTAGATACCACAGAACTTGTTGGGTTGTAGGGTGTTGAATGTTGGAAAAGCCACTCATCCTGGTAAAAATCAAATGATTGTCATTTTGTAGCATTTTTCTACAGAGACGTGGACACAAACAGTCTTCCTCAATAGTCTTTCAGTTCAGTCGAAAAATATTTGCTAATCCTCGTATTGTAATGCCCAACATTCACTGATCACCCATAACATTCTGACCACTGACAAGAGAAGTGGTAATAATATTGAATATTTCATTACAGTGGTTCCTTTTTTGGGCAGTAAAGTGAACATTTAGTCCTCGAAGCAGAAAAATGAGCAACTGAGTGACTTTGACAAGATCCGTATTGTAACGATGATAACTGGGTCAAAGCATCTCCACACCTGCAGGTCTTGTTGGATGTTCCTGGTCTGCAGTGGTTAGTACCAACCAAAGTTATTATCGTTAACGAAAACTAACAGAATTACAAAAACTAGAACATTTTCGTTTACTGACCTAAATAAAAACTCTAATTAAAATAACTAACTGAAACTGTATTGTGTGCTTACAAAACTAAAACATATAAAAATTATGGATAAAATTCCCTTCGTTTTCATCATTGTCAATGTTGGATTGATATGAAATCGATTTATTTTGCTTGAGCTGTTTTAGCTAGCGGCACCATACGGCATACACTTGTCATTTAGAATCGGCTTCTCGTCCCCACTCTACCTGGCAACATGGAGACTAAAGTTGGGAGAAAGCAGCAGAGTCCCGTAATTATAATGAAAAATCCAAAACTATTATAACCGTGGTACCAACCAAAAGTGGACTGAGGAAGGACATCCCAATCTCAGGATAACTGAACATCTGTTGGAGGTGTTGGACAAGTAAATCTGATCTATGTAGGTCCACCTCTACTTCCAGGACTTCAGGGATCTGCTGCTAATGTCTTGGTCCAGATTCCACAGCACACCTTCAGAGGTCTGGTGGAGTCTAGGCCTCGGGTCAGAGCTGTTTTGGTAGAAGAAGAGAAACCTACACAATATTAGACAGGTGGTAATAATGTTCTACTCCCATAGATGTTTGATTTCTTGGGATCCAGTTTTTCTTTTGATACTTTTGGTAGGTTCTAACCACTTTACACTGGGAAGAAACAACAAGATCAGGAGATGCTCTGACCCAGTGATTTGGACATCACAGTTTCTCCCTTGTTAAAGTTTCTCAGGTCCCTACTCTTGCCCATTTTTGGTGCTTCTAACACATCAACGTCAAGGTATACATGTGCACTTGCTGCCTAATATCCCACCCACTGACAGGTCCCATTACAATGAGATAATCAAAATTAATACCACTTTGCCTGTCAGTGGTCAGAATGTTATGGCTGACTGGTGTATATTGTCATTTTTTGTTTATACCCTTTTGTATAATAACGTAGAAGTACCTTTCTTCCATCTCATCCATCCTGCTTGTCACTTCATGCCCTCCATCTAAATTTTGTGTGTCATCAAAATCACGGGAGTACAAACAATTTATTGTCTTAGCTGTAGGCATGTTGTACTGTAGCTACTATACAGCTGTTAAAATAAAATAATGATAGGCTGATTAATTGGTTTGGCAGGATGTTTTGCGAATTATCAGAAATGGCAGAGTTGTTCTCTGATAATGCCCAGTGGCTAAAATTAAGTTTCTCAAATTCAATTGCTGACTAAAAAATAGAATCACCAAGATTTTTGCAATAAATGTGATGTTCAGTTCGAGATTATTAATTATATCTTTGACTTTTTCTTTGGATTTTTTATCACTTTGCCTTAGATGTTCAGATCATCAATTATGTAGTTGCTAATTAAGTCAAACATTACCTACAATTGCCCTGCAACAATTAGATTTATTTCCAGATGGGTTTTGAAATCAGTTGATTATTGGTGCTGTGCTATTAGAAAATCATTATTATCGACCTATGTGCCTTCATTGTCACACTGAAAACGAGAGTTGATGTATTATTTGAACATAGACAAGACAATAGCCATGGAAAAGAACAAATTAAACCAATTTGAAATTATATGGGCGTAAGTGTTAAAAAAATTGATAATGTAAAAGGAAAAAAAGTCCAGGTACGAGGATGTTGAGGTTGAGCATGTTTGTGGGTGGGGGTTAATTTGTGTTGTTATTGTGGATTTATATTTATTTATTTATGTTTGGGGGTTTGTTTTGCTGTCTTGTTTGTTTGTTTGTCTCAAGTTGTTTTTGTGATTGTTGTTTTGGGTTGTTTGTACTCATTAAGAGTATATGTTTTGGTCTTGTGGATTGAAAATGTTTAAATAAAATCCTAAAAAAAAAAAAGAAAAGAAAATCATTATTGTATCAGACCTTAAAATCCTCTCAAATACTCTACTTAATTTATATATTATGTAATCTGTATATTAATATATGACGAACAACAATTGTGTCAGATTTTCTCTTTCAGTGGTATCACTAGACAGGAGTTTAAACTAAAAACTCAGCAGCGTTAGGCCTGTGTACATATGTGTAAAGAAAATAGCTAACTAAAAAAGACAATTGCACACCAGTTGCATTAAAAGCTCCATTTCACTTTCCCCAGTGTCATGCTGTGTGTAAAAGAGTCAGACTGGGCTGTGATCACTTCCATCCTCTTGTCTCTGCAATTAAGCAAAGCACACTCTCCCCTCTTTATTTATATATATTTCACAGGACTCTTGATGTATAATTCTTTTAATTACAGACTGAGACTTGCATGGATAAAGTCTCAGAAGCAGCTGTCAGTCACAAGAACAAGACAGAGAAAGTGTAAAAATACAAAAAGAATAGGAGAGAGACGATAAAAGGAAAAGAAAGCACTGAAGAGATTAATGAACAAAGGAGGTTGAGGGAGATTTACTTAAAACAATGAGGTATAATAGGTGAAAGGATAAACATATTAAGAAGAAGTCAGATGAACAATGTTACAGTTTGTTAAGGTGTGAAAAAACTCTGACAATGAGGTCATGATGGTTTATTATTAACATGGTGGTTAATTTTTGTGTACAAATAATATATACATTGGATTTAACTTCTGAATTTAAATAGAATTCCCATTGTAAAAATATATTTTCTTTTGTTAGACATTTCTCTTCAAATTAAACACTACAGCTCCAACTCACAAGAACACCGTGTTGCTTTTGTTGATTTTTTTTCCCCTATTTTTTTTTTCCACTTCCACACCAACTTTGCAAAGCCAGTGCTGTTTTTATTCTCTGCGATATATTGACTTTACTTTAGTGTTTGTGTTTACTGAATTCATAATAAACTCTGAGGAAGAAGAAAAAGCAGAAATATATATTTTGTTTTCCATAAGGTGTTGCTCTACCAGCCAGTTTGAAGCCCAAAAGCATATACTGGAAGTCAAGAAAGTTAAGAAAAGGAGTACAAAGTGAGCATGATACACCAAGATAGCCTGTAATGTCACATATACACACATTCACTTCACACTTGCACACACATGTCCTTGCAATAATTGGGAAACATTCTGGTTGTATGCACTTTATTTGAAAAAGACATCAATAGGACATTTTACAAGCTTTCAATATTGGCAGAAGTTGGTATCAATAGTGACCAACAGCTAATTATAGATTTCAGTAGTAGAAATATGGAGTTTTAGGGAAAAAAGTAGCTCAAAGGCTAAAAATCACTCCCTAAAATCACTTCGTAATATGGTGAAACAGTTCATTTTGGACATATGTAATACATTTTTAGTGACTTAAGGAGAGAAGCGATGCTGATATTATGAAATTAATCAGCTGTGAGCTTTTCTGCTTCAAGATGTCTGTACTATATGTGCCTTTGAAAATGCACCGTCAGTTGACGTCTACACTTAACAGTATAATATTCACAGTGATAACAGACTGGTTTTTACATGTTTAATTGTTCCCTAATATTCTAACATCTAAAAAGTAACACCAACTTTAACTAAAAGTACTACTGTTGTTCTTAAACACAAATGTTTGTGTAATTCATCCATTCATTTCTAAGTGCATGTGAGTGTGAGGAGGTTACATTTATTTACAGATTTTATCCATATTTATTTATTTTGTGTTCATATTTCCAGCTGCATATATTCACTGAGACATCTTATTTTACCTCTTTTCAGAGAACAAACTAATGTGTCTATCTCCATTACCACTGCTTAAAGAAACACATTTCATTTTTGAGAGCTCTTTTATTTTAAGGACACCCTACTGAGTTCAATAAAACATATTTAATTAAAAGTTGGAAAGTTATTCATGATGGCTCTCAAACTTCGGCTTCACAAGTCGGAGAATGAAAGTGGGAGAATGTTTTAGACACTGTGTATCGTTTATTATCTTACCGACCATGAACCCTGCCCAGTCAAAATGCATTAAACTAAATAAAAAAATACCAAATGTTGAATGCAGTTGCAATCTGAAAGAACATATATAGGGTCTTTGAATAAATCAGTGTTAAATCAGGGCAAATGCTGTGTTTATGCAATTAGATACCAGATATTTTGTCAGGTAGATATTATTTTTTTTACTTTCATTGACCTTTGGTTTAATTCATTATTTACTTATTATTAATTTTAACTAAGTGTGCTGACCCTGGACACACTGGAGAGATCTTATCTCTTTGAATAGTTTGTGAGCGTCTTGGTTTTTCCCTGTGGAGGAGATTAGAATTAGGGGAAGAAGTAGGGATCTTTGCTCTCTCCTTTGGCTGCTGCCCCCATGACCTTGACCTGAATAAGCAGCAAAAGATGAATAGATGGATGGTGAAATCCAGAAAGGAATGTCTAAATAGAAGCATTAGCTTTCCTTATTAACCAGATATGCAGAATTATTTGATGTTCAGTCTATGTTGATTTTAGCGTTATTCTGCCATACTGTATTTTTTGTTTGTTTGTCTGTTTCAGTATGGTTTCTTCAAAGCCTAACCAGAGACAGGGTTGACAAAATAGCTACTATGGGTAACAGTCCTATATTTTTATATATACTGCGTACTTTTAGATGTAACGATACCTATATTTTCCTAATCAGAGAGTGACTGAATGAATGGTACCTCATCTGTTATCTTAAAGAAAAAAAACTTTTTTATATCATTGGACTTGGCCATGTCATGAATCAGGGTATCACTACTTTTGCTGCATGGAATGTATTAAATTGCCTTATTGCCATCTTAGTGCCTTATTATCATCCATAATTTGTTGAAGATGCTGGCAGGAGTTTTGCTTTTCTCTCATTCATACTAAGAGTCCGAATCTCATGGTATTTTACAAAGAGGCTTTCAATATGAGGTTTAGCATTAATGTTGCTAGGCTAACGTCTGTATTATAGTCCTTTTGTAATGGATCTTAAGTCAGATGGTAGCAGTAATGCAGTGAGTGCACAGTTGCACAGTTGTGTACTATATATTGTCTTTTCATTTTAGTCCTATCATATTTTGTATCCCAGCACCTTCTTCATCATGAGTGGCTCTCTGAAAATTGTGAAAAATAGATAATTTAAATAACATTTATCAGTCAACTAATGTCAGTAATTCAACCTGTTTACTTTGTTATGACATATTTTAATGTATTTTTTATTTACACACAGCATGTAGTATAAGTAAAGAAACATTTTTAGTTGCATTTTGCTTTGAGTTCATGTAAACAGAAAAAACAAGATCATCCAACATTAGATTTTTTATTGTGCAGCCATAACGTCTATTAGCAACTCATTAGTTAAAGCAGATCAGGCCATGTCAGAATTATTATTTGTTTTCTATTATGATTTCATAGCATATATCACTATTGCAACTATATTTTCATTGCACTTTACTGCTTACATTTAAACATTTTCTTCAGTTTGCTTTGTTTTTTAACCTTTAACCTGATTAATGTAGTGTTGTTTAAAGAAATCTCTTTCATATTTTGATCTGTAAGTAATTTAAGAGGCTCTTTAGTAATTTGTCATTTGCTACAACCTTTATTTTGGTAAGTAGGAAAACAAATAACCCCTATTACTATACTCTATTCATACTTTGCTTTGTTTTAGTTTAATCTTTGTGCTGCACTGAAATGCCAGTGAATTCTTAAACATCTCTGCTGCTGTAGGTTCCAGTATGATGTGCTCCTCTACCTGCCGTCATTGAATTAGCGCTACGTGTTACATTTCTCTTTTGCCATGAGGTTAAATGGCTTCCTACTCAAACTTCACTCTCTCCTTCTGTAATTGGATATAGCTGAGCTAACGTGAAGTGCTAAATGAGTTAGCAGCTATTAGAGGCAAGAAACACTTGAAAGAGGGCAGAGGTTGTGTGTGTGTGTGTGTGTGTGTGTGTGTGTGTGTGTGTACATGTGTCTGTATGTGTGTATATGTAAAGAAAAAAAAAATCATTATTTTTATCCTTAGTCATGAGCTTATCTTTTTTTTCTTGTTCATTTGTTTTTTGTTTTTTGTTTTTGTTTTTGTTTTACAAAAGTGGGATGTACAGAACAACTAGTGTTTTTTTGTTATGTTTTGTTTTTTTGTAGTTTTTTTTTTGTCTTTATGTCTTTGACTTTGGGTGTGTGTGTGTGGCAGTCAGTGACAGAGAGGCCATTGCTGTTGCAGTAGAATGAGCACAATACAGCAGAGGTGAGGACAGTGACACAAAGAGAAAACTCAATAACCGCTAATGGATGGGAATAAAGGGAGAAGAGGAGAGGGAGATAAGGTGGGTAAAGGGATGGGAGGGGGGATGGAATATGGGAGTGGTGCAAATGAGGCTGAAGAGAGGAAGATAGACTGGAAAAGAAGCTTGGAAGGAAATAAAAGAGGCAAATGAAGAGAAGAGACCGGGAAATAAAAAGAGCAGGTTAAGTAGTTGAGTAGGGGAGAAGATAAATGCAGTTTAAGATGAAGATTATGAAGACGAGAAGTAAACAGATGAAATATGGAGATGTTTCCCTTCATACTCTATGTTTTTCTTGCTCCAAGGAAACACATTTTGTCCCCACCGAGTTCAGTGTTTAAACTCAATATTAAAACCAATATAGGCTGCAAGATGAGGAGAAAAATGTTGGACACAAACCTCCATACCCAATAAAAGTAGAGAGGGTAAGACAGGAAGGTAAACACCAATAGTGAGAGAAAATAAAGAGGAACAAATAAAAGAGATTGGGAAAAGCTTAAGCGAAGGAGGAAAGCACAGTGAGGCATTTGTTTAGGGAATAAGGGAGATGCAGTACAAAGGGGGGATCGAAAAGGAAGAAGAAGGAGGGAAGGAACTATGGGAGACATATGGAGGTTTGTGAGATAGGATGCAGAGAGAGAGGGATGAACATTAGCGCAGGGAGAGAGGGAGTTAGAGACCAAGGGGTTGGGGGGCAACAGTTATTGTTTCAAAGCTTGGGAGCTTAGCAGAGGAGGCAATAAATAGGTTGAAAAGCATCATAAAGGGGGAGTTAACTGTAAGAGAGGAGAATCCACAGTGTTGTTGAAATGAAGACTGACAGAAAAAAAGAAGAAGAAAGGGGAAAGTTGTAACATTGTTATCATAAAAGACGTTTTATTTCAGCTGTGGGGGTGTACTTGACTTATCTCATCAAACATTCAATCCACCTGAAATGTAGATTCAACATTTCAGATTAAATCAGACTCTTCTCATTCAAATTAAATTGTGTTTGTTCAGATATTTTCTAACATAAACCCTGGATATACAGTATGTACCCAATAAGACCAGTTACTAATCTACTCATATATTATGTTGGAATGCTTCTGCAATAAATAAATAGTGTCTCCTGTCAAAATTGTGTATTTAGGAAATGCATTTTCCATCAAATACATAACATACTTATTATTTATAAACAAAGAATTAAAGCCAATTTTAAAAATGTAAGACATGTATAGGTAAAGACTGAAAAAAATCCCTTTGTGGCCTCATTATTTGCAGATACAGTGGAGCTGCTGACAGGAATTTGCTATTTGCAGTACCTTGATATGATGTGATCTGGTGTGGCATGTCATTGTCAGCGTTTGTTGGCTCACAATCGGAGCACATCACACTATTTATAGAGAATCTGCAGTGGTCAGGGGGGATTCTATGTACGTTTGTGCATATGTGTGCGTCTGTGAATGGGTAATGTACATGTGTGCATTCAAGGCTGCTTTGAAGGAATGGAAGGTGGAAAAGGCGTGTGTGTGTATGTGTGTGTGTGTGTTTGCATAGATGTGTGTGTGTCTGGCATTTATATGAGATAGAATAGGCTGACGCTGTGTCACACGGTCTAAAGGACAATGACGTGTCAGCATGTATGTGTGTGCGTTTGTGTGTTAACAAAGAACTATTATGAAAGAATTATTATGCGTTGATGACAATCATTGTCAGCTGGACATTACTTTCGACTTACATTCATGTTCACATATGTGACAAAGAAAAAGAAAGCTTACATTCTCTCCTTGGAACCACTGTGTGTGACTGCGTTGCTGTGTGTATGTGTTGAACACATATGGTTTATGTATGACTCTACCACCAGGATACCTACTTTACATGGAAATGGAGGCACTAGCAGCCAATGTATAAGGTCTTGACCACAGGACTATATTCACATAGGAGATCTAATCCTCGCTTAAGTAAAGGTAATACAAACTCACATAAGCAATACTTGTTTTACCATACTGTGCCTGGGGACTTCTACTGTGTAAACTGGAAACAGATTATGTTTCCTTGGCGTTTACTCCAAGTGGCTCCCTGCTCAAGTGCGTATTCAGCTGTGGCCACTGAACAAGTCCCACAGCCAGAATTTAATACTGTGGACTGTAGGGGCTGGGCAGTGCACAGTGCTATTATCTTATATATTGTTGTACTTTCATCAGTAGTGCTATCAATATCATATATATTCCAGGGACATTTTTCCTTGGCATTTTTGATGAGCAACCACCATAATATGTATAATATTATTTTAGGTGTATATTCTTTATTTACAATATATTTTTATTGGTGTCTTTTTTTTAATTGTACGTAACATTTTTAACACAAGTGAAATGTTATTATGTAGCTATGACAAACATTTGTATGTGTATGTGCCAAGCATAGAAATATAAGCAAATTAGACTGCATTTAGTTGTTTATGGTTCCACAGAGAAACACCAGAAATGTTCATGAAGGTTGCATTTCCTCTATTTTTCCAAGGAAACCTGTTCAAAATATAAAAATGCTCTGAATTTGACAGGTGTTGATTCCTTTTGGGTATTCTGCATCAGGCTTTTCTCCTCATGGAGCATCTTCCAACTAACTAAGTTACTCCAGTTATTATTATTCCAGTTATGTTAGGAATCCTTGGACATATATATATATATATATATATAATATATATATATATATATATATATATATATATATATATATATACGGTGCATCCATAATATGCTTCTCATTTGCGAGGTTTACTGCAGGTTGCAAAACATGGTCCCATAGAGACACAGTCCGCATTTCTGGTTAAAGGGGGAAGCATGCTTAAAACATAGAGAGAGAGGATGGCACATGCAAACTGAACTTTTCAAGCCAGTGTTTAAAAGAATGAGAAAGGGAAGGTGTGTTAAAAAAAATCCTATTTTTACTCAGGGTATGTCCATCTGCTTTTCAACCAGATTTTAGTGGAATATTCATTTTAATTTCCATGTAAATATATTATTAGGAATTAAAGCAAAATGAAGGACAGTGCATGAGAATATAGTCATTGAGAAAGAGAGACTTCAGCACCATGGACAGAGACACAGAACTATGCAGTTGGGTTTCAAAGGTTCAGAACCACGGACAGAGACCAGGATCGACCATGAGACCTGACTACTACGAGCACAAATACTAATTATTACTGTGAACACAAGCACAGCACTGTTTCACATGTGTACCCTGGGTGTACTCTCGTTATCATGCAGCATTTCATTATACCTGCACAGAAACACAACAACTGAATACTACTTTTAAAGAATAAAGTTCTGTTCACACCAATATCTTTTAAAATGCACAACTTTTGCTGTGTTTACACCTTGCATTTACACTTACTCCAGCATTTTAGGATCCTAAATATATAGACTTTTGCAAACACTGCCTGGCCTGTTTGTAAACTCCCTGATTGTGTTGAGTCTGGATGAACAGAAATGCAGACAATCAGAAATGATGACGCAGGCACCCTCATTTGCTGCCGAGTTGGGTCTTATCAGTCACTATGTGTTCTTCTGGGGTGTTTCACCATGCTTCCTGTTTATGCTGATATGTTCCTGCCCAGTGTAGGAGAAGGATCATGTGAAGAATTAGTTGTTGGAATAGGAAGAGAACATGTCTGTAAGTCAGCTAAAGTCACATGTCTGGTTGGAGTATTTTTAATTTAAAAGACTTTTAGAATAAAAACGTGATAAAACCTAAGAATATACAAGGGAACTTTCTGTCTGTTATCTGCCTCCAGGAGATTAACATTGTTAATATTGGTTTATGACACAAAGTTAACCTGAAACAGAGAGGGCAGAACAGAGAGGGATAGAGCCCTTCACTGTCCTTTACTGTCCTCATTATCATTTTGCATTCTTCACGGGACACGAGGCAGGTGAAGAAGGATAGAAAATAGCAGGCAGCAATAAGAGAAAGATAAAGTATGATAAAAGAATAGGTCAGTAAATGGGTGACTCAGGGAGATAGAGAGCAAGGGGGGAGGATGGTAAGGGAGTGAGACCACAGTAACAGAGAGAGTGAGGGATTTAAAAGAAGAGAAAAGGAAGGAAGAGTGAGATACAGATAGAGGAGAGAGGACACACTCTATTGGCTCTCAGCACGGCCCAGGGGTAATTTCCTCTCCACATGAGAAATGCATGCTGGGATATGGAATCACCTCCAAGGGAGGGTAATGATGCATTGCCAGAACCTTGGCCCTGAGGCACAGCTGTGTGTATCTGTTTGTGTGTGTGTGTGTGTGTGTGTGTGTGTGTGTGTGTGTGTGTGCATGTTTGTGTGTGCGTGCGTGCATCTGTGCCCTGGCCATCATCCCTGCCTGTTCTGGGTAAATTGCCCATTGTAGTTATTTTCCTTTTCTGAGGTGGCCTATCTGTTTGTGTGTGTGTTTGACCTTGGGATGATAACAACCCTGCATGTCTTCCTTCTTCTCTGCTGTGGTGATCTTCACCCTGTGTCTGAGAAGTGTGCAAAAAAGAAGGACAGACAAAAGAGACACAGCCAGAGAATTAAATGAGAATTAAGCCACCATTGTGCAGTCGCAGAAACGTTACAATAACCACTCACATAAATGGAAAACACTAGCCTATAGATCAGATTCACATAATAAGAGGCCGTCCTTTACACATGGATGATATTTGGCAGTGAGAAATCAGAAAAGAAAGCACAGACATAATTGCTGTGCTCACCATTTCACTGCTTTTATTATGTGTGTAGGTTTGTGTGTGTGCACAGTTGGTAATGATTCTGTCATGTTCTTTTGATCCAATCATTCCATTATTGTTTTTATGGTAATTACTGCCACCGTCATTTCTTTCGATTAACATCAGTCAAGAGAGAGTTTACACACACACAAGCACACACGCAAATGCATCTATTCAGCAGTATACTCTATAATCTACAAGGAAAAAATAGATGGTTTTTCATTCGCTTCATACTCAACAAAAGTGTAGCAATAGATATTTTCCATCTCTCCTCCTCCCACTGCCTCTATGCCACTCTGTCTCCTGACACTGGCGGCATTTGGGAGGGATTATGGGAAAATGTCACACCAGCAGAATTACTGTATATCTCCTCTCCTTCCCACGCCTCACTTCACCTCACCCTGCTTCTCTGTTAACTCATACTTGAGAACAACATAGCTTAACCATATTCTATCTACTGACCTGATGAAAACCACTGATTTAAACTGAGGACAAATGTGTCCATAAATCCATCACAACATACTGTAGAATCAGCAGTCTTTATTGTTTCCTACTTGGGGAAAACATCATGGTATTTCCAGATAATTAATATACAACCTATTCTTAAGGGAAACTGTAGATCTTAATATTTAAAATGTATGAAGATTTATGCCAATTTGTGTATTTTCCCCAAATATGCTTCTCAGAATTCCCCGTATGTCTAGATGAGTCCATATTTCAGTTGGGACAAAGGACATGTTCTGGTATCCTATCTGTTTTGCCGACTTTGGATTTATTTTAAAAATAGGTGTGTCTGGCTCAGCAAAATGCATAATTATGTCTAGAAAATCATTTTGGATCTTGTTCAGTGATGCGTGACTCAGTTGCTGAAGCAAAACAGTAATATCAAGCATTTCCAAAATGTATCCCTTTTAGTGTGATAATGACTGTAATACTAAGACTGGAACTCTTGTATGAATGGTGACATGATTTACTCAACTGGAAAGGAGTTCCATTAAAGGAACAAATACTTATGATCATGATTACAACAAACATTTGTAAATAAGACATGTTTAGGTGATCAGTTGGGATGGTACATCCACTTCTGCATGTAAATGTATAATTTTAAAGCTTCTTAGTTGGCCTTATAATTGAACATCTTTCCCTCCTCATAGATTGTAAAGCTCGATATGTTCTATGTATAAATACAGTGTGTTTAACATATTTCAAGCAGTAGAATCTACAAGGTGGGCAAGAATGTTATTTTAGATTTTAACCATAAGACCCAGTGTTACTTTTGTGAGAGTTCATATGTAAATTTTTCTCTCTATTTAATCCTTTCTTATGTGATTCATCACTATTCATCCTAATATTACCCTTTCCATTTTGCATTTATTTCTGTGAAAATCAAGGTATTTTCCTATATTTATTTACTGATCATATACTTTAATCATTACGCTGAGACTACATTTGAGGGTTATCATACCAAAAACAGAGAAAACTTGAGAAAAAGTGGCTTTATCAGTAAAATCTATCATTAACTGAACATGAACCAAGTATCTCCATTCACCTCCATCGTTGATTAAACTTCATGGGTTTTACTGGTGAATCAATGTAGTAGAAGATGACAGTGTTTTTACGTTCACTACAGAGCCTCTGAATGTCCAAATGGGTCATATCTGATGACCATGAAAAGATGACAAACTGCATTTTACACCAATTATTTAAATTTATTGATCGGAGTAGTGGTTCTAAAGTTATTAAACATTTTAGATCAGTAGATGCTTTTGGACACTGGCATGTATTTGGGCCTTTAGGGGTTAAAAGTCAAACCTAATGATTTTGCTGTATTTTCCAACATGATATTCAAATGAGTTCAGGTTAAAGGTCATGTATGGTCATTGTATGGAGCTGGATACGTATTAAAGGCACTATTTAAGTATTATATGCATAAAAGATATATAAGTTGATAAAATTGCTTGCATAAGAGCTTAGATGTGATTTTAGGGAATATTGTTGGTGCAAAGTGATGGCAAATGGGGGTGAGTTCAGCTGCGGCTGTAGCAGCATCTGGAGGTTTAGATAGTTATACAATATCAGTATATGGTATCATAAGATGGATCCTTCTTGGAATCAAAAATTCAACTATTCTGAGTAAGTCTATGAAAGTGGGCCAGGTAGGTACAGAAAGGAGACAAACCCTTCCCTTGTTATGAATCTCTACTCTTTGTGTCTATAGAGTACATTTTATTTCTGTACTGGCAGAATTCAGTTACATGTATAGTACAGTGCTATCAATTTAACTGCCCTCATGGGACAGTGCTACTAAGATTTTATTTTCCCTTGGACTTCAGTGCAGTCTTGCATGAACTCAGCACTATCGACTTTTGCTTTAATTAACACCCTCCTCAGACATTAATGTCTAGGAGTTGTACATCTCGCAACCACAGCTATCTTTGCACAGCTATCTTTTCAAAGAACTGCAGATGTTAAGGTCAGTGAGTTGTATATCCTATGTGCAAGAAAGGGATCCTGACCTTTCAGCTGAGTTGCTTGCTGGAAATCAAGCATTGAATGCTTGTTATTGAACCCAGCGGGACTTTTGTTCTGTGGGTAATGACCGCAGAACAAAGATAAATCTAAAACTGGGAGAGTGGTTCATGAGATAAGAATTATAAGTGGCAGGAGCGAAAGGAAAATTACTTATTAAGCAGAAGGGGAAGTTTTGCAAAGGTAAAATCATTGTAGGAGTTGTAAAGTTAGGCTCAATTCTGTCTTGGTAGCTCAGCTTGTAATTGTGATGATTTCTGATCATTTTCAGCTGGGCTGCTGTGTCAGTATCCACCAGCTGCAGAGGTACAAAAGCACCTGCACACTACAGTCATCCCATAATATGTCCCCGTGGAAGTGCACTTGCTAAAATAAAGCACTTACAGCACATGCCCACACAGACTCGCACACACATGCCCACCAGAGCTCAAACCAGTATTCTCTAAATCTTCTATTTGGCATGCTAATTAAATTACCCTGGATCACAGGTGCAGTGGCAAACATGACAGCGTGATAAAGCAGTTGTAGCTAGGCAGTAAATAAATAAATAAATAAATAAAATGAAATAAAACTGTTAAATGTGTATACAAAGTTCATTACATCAGTCACATACCTATCTTGTCCGTGAGTTTCCACTCTCATTTTGCCAAATCTATGTCAACCTTCTATTTTGATGCTGTGCAACTCCTAGAGAAAGGCCTGGCTTTCTCAGTATCATTGAGGAATAGTGGGAAAACTCTCTAACCTGTTTGTGTTCTTTGAAACAGTCACAATCATCTTCCATGGTGCTAACTTAGGGGTGTCCCACAAAAGAAAATGGCACAAGGAACTAAATAGGCATGCCTTTTTGCACAATCCAACACTGTTCAAGTTGCCATTTTCGACACGTAGTCGCTAGCTCTGAGGTTGGTGTTGATTCATGCAGTGAAAGCAGACTTTGATGTCGAGAATGGAAGAGGAGGAGAATGCCAACTGAAATAGTTAACCAAAAGCGGGCTTACTCCAACTGACTGTTTTCTGAGTCGGACTACATTTTCATTACTCCCTCAGATTTTACTTTTCACATTTTAAAGCACATTTTGAGAGAGAAACCCCCAAGTGAGACCCTTTAAAGCAGAATCACTGTCAGTATTGTACTAAAATGGACTGACAGCTACAGACACCAATTTGAGTTGTATTTTAACTTGAGAGGCACATAAAACAAAATACAGTTTGAAAATGGGCATGAAACAGCATGACTTAAACCTCCTCTATTGATTGCCCACAACAGTACCTTTTAGCAAGATATTCATCTCTTCAGCTGATTCTATGAAACTGCTCAGTAGACCTGTATCAGCCTGATTTTTTCATTTTTCAAAAGAATTTGGTCTCATTGAATAGATTTGGCAAAATGAATAAGGCTTAACAAAAACATTCTCTGATGACGTGACTCTAATGGCAGCTATTGTTAAGGATGACTGCAATAGTTGTGCTTTGTAGAGAAACACTGCTATCTAACATGTCAAAATAGGTGGTTGGCTTTCTCATTATTTATTTCCATCCTGGGAAAGACTCCCTTTTGGATCATAGACCCCCTACTTTAAATCTGCAGAGTCAATCCAATTTTTCATTGAGTCATGATAAAATAGCTGAGATGCATCCTAGGGGTGCTGACTCAATTTAGAAACTTTCCTCCATCCATCCTTCCTTTTCTTTCCCTCTCCAATCCCTCCATCATGCCTCTGCAGGTGGAGAAGACTCGGCAGTGATTAGGGGTTGGGAGGTGTAGGCATTTATCCAGCATCCAAAGTGTTTTTCTCCCTCTCTCGCAGTCTAAACACACAGCTCTCCCACACTCCCTCCTGTTATCCTTTGCGTCTCTTCTTCTACTCTATTTTTAATCCCTTTCCCTCGCTCTCCCTATCACTTTCTCCCTCTTACTGTCTAGTTTTCTCCTCCTTATTCCCTCCATCAGTCTTTTTTCACATGCAGACTGCAAAGTGATTCTTATTGCTGCACTCAGTATGTTGATGATTGTCTGGTGTGTATATTTGCATCTTTGTGTATGTTTCTGTCTGTACCTTCGGGCATGTGTGTGTTTGCTTCATAATATCAATAAAGCCTGTCCTGTCAGCCTGGCAGATGCTGCATTTTGACCGTGACAGAAGTGAAATACTAATCTTGGTACGATGACAGTGGGAAGAGAAATAGTGGAAGACAGAAAAAAATGTGACTCGTGGTGAATTAAAGCGCAGAGCAGAGCATGTGTATAAGTCATTGGACAAGGTTAATAGTGTTATCTTACCCTTCCTAGTCAAGGTGTGTGTGCATAATAAGTTTGTAGGTTCCCTTCTGGAAGCATAGGCACATGCTGCATTAAACAGCGTGTGCATCCATTTGTGATCTTGTTTGTTTTCCCCTGTGTACATTTTGTACCTTTGTGTATGTGAATCCCTTCACTGATTTTGTAGTGCTGAAATTCCATTTGTCAGTGTCAAAGCCTGAATTTAGTAAGATTCAGCTCTCATATTTAAGTAACTAAAGGGTATTGCCTCATACTGTTTCCATTTTGCAATTCAAACCATGATAATTTAACCTTCACTTGAAGAAAAAGGAATCTAAAAGAATTTCACTTGAGATAATTTCAATGCAAATGCAACATCACCATTGAGTATTAAACAAAAATACATGGCAAAAAATATGTAGCTATACACTAAAACCACATCTACAAGTGTAATTAAAATGTGGAGTGGAGTTTATTTTGGGGATTTTTAGCTTCATGTTTCTTGTTTCTTTCTTATTGTTACAGAGCTGTCCCTGATCTGTCAAACAAGTATTGCCTAAGATAGGTAATAATTTCACTACTATTCCATCATGGGTTTTACTTTTGTGGCAGCAATTATTGTGCAAGGATGGATGAACATGTGGAAAATGAAAGTTTTCTCACCAAATTAAACCACTTCAAGAATGCAGTCATCTGTGTCATTGAAATACTGCTCAGTGAATATTAGGCAGCCAATAAAGCAAAACCTTAGATCAAACTGCTTTAAAAAAAAAAAAAAAAAAAAAAAACAGCGGAAAATAAAAGATCATTGCTGTCACATAGGTCCCCCTAAGGAGTGGTTGCTTCTAAAAGTGTGCTGTGAAATTTTATGGCACAGTGTGGATATAGTCTGCGCTCTGTCATGCTGTATTGGATGACCTCTGCCATGTTAGTGCTCTGACAAGTGATGTGCTTTTTGCATAGCTCTGTTTTCCATTCCTTTCCTGCCTCCTTCCCTATCTTATTTACAGTGGATGGCTGCCTTTAGTCTTGCTTAATCCACTTTTGAAGGTGGTATTTATTTGTATGTTTGTGTGTGTGCCCTTGAAAGGAGTGATATTTGCTTTTTTTAAAAAATGGAATTATACATTTTAAAACATTTGCCTGTGGTCTACATAAACTGTAAATGCTCTGTTTGGGTGTGAATTCTTCATTAATTTAACTCCACAGGTCCATCTTTAACCATATTTCTGAGTAATGACACCAGAAAAGTTTTTTTCAGTGCTGGCCCTTTAAATGCAAATGAGCCCCACCCCCTCCAGGTTATTGACTGTGCTTTTCTGTACCGTTTAGCCAACAACTGTACATTTTAAATAATTGGCTTGAAGTTTGGACATATTTTCAGCTTTTACTACAACCGCTGCTGCTGATAAACAATTATGGCATATTTGGAGAAATGTTCGTTGGAAGTCTTGACCTTATATGAGCAAATGTCGTGATGTAACTAGTTATAGACGTAACAAATTAAGCAGGAATTAAAGCAAGTTGTAGAAACCCACTCGATTTTTGCCAAAATGAATGTAAAGATAGCTTTGCAGCCTGGAGGGTTCAAATTCTAACTTTTTGAACTATTAGGGTGCAAATACACAAATAAATGTGCCAAAGAATAATAAAAGTGGGTTTAGCAAAATATGACCCCTTTAAAGCAGTTTTTAGTAGATATGTACACGATACACATTTTCATGGAAAAAAATAAATAAAATACCGGCCATTTATATAAAACAGTGTGTTTGCTATGATAGTTTTGTTCTCAGAGAAATTGAACACTTAATCATCACCCCATCATCAGGAAAATCATCATAAATATCATAATTGCATCATCATTCATTCTGGGCGTTGTTTTTCATCAGGATCTCTTTCACCTTCTTCTAATCATCAACATCCACCTTCAGACATTCTGTGTCATACACATATCAAAAAACAGTGCCAAAATGACACTGACATTATTGGTACCATCAGTGTCAGACACAGCATAATTAACATTATCAATGTTATGATCATATCGTTTTCATCACTGTCTTAATAATTCATTTATTACAGTTTTAATCTTTAATCTTCATATTCACCACAACCATCTTCTTGCTCTGTATGTCATCATCTTCGTATCCAGCATCTTGTTCTTTGTGTTCTTGCATGGTTTTGAGTAAATACACTGCTGCTACCACTTGTCTCTGCTGTATTATCACTGCAATGTGAGCTAATGAGAATAGCAGGTGCATAAGCTAATCACTGGTTTATTAGTTTTTCTTCCCTCTTGCGTCACCTCGCTGATTGCACTCTCTCTCTCACTCCACAACACATTGCACACAAGGCAATACTGAAATATTAATATGCCCACACCCAAGCTCACATATTGCCCAAGGAGAGTTTAGTCACCTCAAGGTGAACTGTAAGCTAAGTTCAAAATTATCCTGTAATGACAGAGCAGAGGAAAATCAGAATGAATTATGTAGTCATTTTGTGTGAAATATATTACATTTCACAACAGTCTATTCCTTAAAGGGATTCTTTAGAAAAGTAGATGCATGTTTGGAAAGACCTCTGCATTAGAGGGCCTTTGACTTAGGATAAGAGTCTGACGTGCTACTAGTTTATTGTTTTGTACTGTAAGTAGGAATTGCTTATATATGCCAAATCAATGTGCTTTATTCATTTGTGAACAGCATTTTTATGTCACCCTTTTGTGTGCACACTTACTATCAGAAAGACACACAATGCAGTACAAAGAGAGTGGTGCATCACTGTATACTGCTGTTCCTGCCCACTTAAATCTCAAATAAGTAGGTAATCTGAACAAAGAATTTATTATTTAATTTAAGTCTGAAGTCCTTTTGAAATCTAAATGTAACTTTGGAGATGTCATAAGAACCACAAAGGCACCCTCAATTTAATTTTAATTTAATTCATTCTTTATTTGGAGGGACAGTGTATATTTCAACAAATGTAAACATGCCCAAATAGCTGAGGGCAGATTTTCATTGGTAGTCCTTTTGCCTTTTGTTAAAAAAGCACAGTACAGGACCAGGGCCATTGAACACATTGAATCAATGGTATGGTGGGGACTACCTAATTTTCTGTGGTAAAGAATTCCACTGATGTGATGCTCTAATTGAAAATACAGCCTGACTGAAAGCAGATTTTCTCAGTAGGATTCTGCAGTGTCCCCTTGCTGCCCCTCTAGTTACATTAGCTAATATATGCACATGTTCTTAATTTATAGGTTAGTATCAACAGTAACCTGATTGCTTATTCATAAAACAAACAAGAAGAATGTTGGCTTTAAGTCATGCTTGTTACTGCAACAAAACACTATATCTTTTGGAAAGGCCTGATTTTCTGACCATGTACTGTACATAGGGTTTTTAAAAGGGTGTATGATGTGATTGACAAAGTACTTGGAAAGTAGGGGATCTTAGCCATCTGTGTCCAATGGCCTTCCATCTCATAATCCTCCGACTGTAAAGTCCCAAATTGACGGTCAAACACTTTAGAGTGATAAAGTTTGCATTACCGTCCTTTGTGGCTTTGGATCGGCCCTTACAGCACACTAATATAGACTGACCTTTAACTGACTGACATTCAGACATTAAGTGGGTAGAAAGCAGAAGCTATTTAGCATGGCCCAGTAGCTGGGCGTCAAATGGAACCTGTCAGTAGACGTTAACACACACACATTCAGACATGCACACAACAGAGTGTGAAAAAAATGCCTTGATAATGCCAAGATGGCAAGATCAGAGCAATATAGTTCAGACAGTTGACATATGCAAGGGCACAGTATGCACAGGATGTATGCATGTATAATTTTGTGCAGTTTATTGTCTTTATGCACGCAGCATGATAAAAAAATAATGAGAAAAGCCCTGTCTCTTCCTACAGTTATCTCTTATTTTGGATCTTTCCATGGCATTTATTTAGAGATGAGTGTTTGTCACCTTAGCCCCCATTTATCCTGCTCTTTATGGTTTTAGTCTAGCTTCCCCACTACCTTTTGACAAGAGACTGTACTTTAGGGTGTGTCTTAAAAGTACCAAAAAAAAAGCAAATAATTATTTTAAATGGGCCAGCCTGTAATTATGTTCCTTTTGGTCGAAAAAAAACCTGCCACATAAATTTTATTTTAGCCCATTTTAGGCCATTTCCACTGTATTTAATGGTGCTGCAGTTGGATGTTATTTTGGTTATGTGTATACTTGTGTACGCAATGGATGTTGTTTGTTCCTTATTACTACAAGCAATAAAGAGAAGGCAAGTATGGTGAAAACCCTAACAACAACAAAGGCTCTGGTAGATCCACCAGAGACTGTCAGTGGCAGTGGACAACATCATGTCTAAACCCATGAGCCATTTCATCACCAACAACAGCCTTCATCTGTTCACTTTCTACAACATACCTCAAGCTGTTTTTGACATGAATCCAAAAGACTGGTCTGATGTAGAGGTGTTTGTAGCTGCCAAAAGCATTGTTCAGAATCTCAAAGTTGTCGATGATTGTGCAGAGAGGGCTGTAAATCTGACTCAGGATTTTAACCCTGTCCTCACTAAACAGGAAGAACAGCGACAGTACCTGCTGCAAGTGGCTGAGGCCCACAGGCACCAGTAGTAAGAGAAGCCCACCTAAAAATGAGAACAACTGCAAATTTCAAGTTGAAACATTTTGAAAATTACACTAATTATGGGGCACAAAATAATTATCAACTTGATAAAGCTATTTTATTCAAATATTTGTACATATCCAATTATTACAGTGTAAAACATCATAAAGTCAATACATTTAGCTTTATGTAAACTAAGCTTGCTGTGCGGCACCACTTAAACAAATAGTACGACTATAGAATTTTAAGAAGAAAAAAAAAGAAAGAAAAAAAAAAGAATTTTACAAAACATGTTTTTTCATCATTTGGAACATTTTTGGGGGGTGACCCATAAAAAAATCCAAACTTGATTTTTAAGACACCCCCTAGTGTACTTAACATGAAAGTTAAAAAGAGGATAGAAAGAAAGATGGCATGTTGAGGGAGGGGGAAGGGGAGGGAAATAAAAAGGTGACTCATGGAAATGTTTTTTGTAACGGGGGATTCTCTGTGCTAAAGTGAGCGCCATGAGTTTGTGTGGGCAGTTTGACGGATTAACAGATGTGTGCTTTGGTGTGCGTGTGTGTGTGTGTGTGTGTGTGTGTGTGTGTGTGCGTGCGTGCGTGTGTGTGTGAGTGAGAGAGAGAGAGAGAGAGACAGAGGTAGGTGTTGTTTTATGTGGTATGTGCTATATCTTTAATGTCAAGGCATGTTTCTGACCTCTGTAGTAAATGTGCAGCTTTGATGTGTATCTGCCACTGGATGGATCCCTTTCACAAATGTATGTGTATATATGAAGCACCTCACACTGGTAATATCCAGCCTGACCTTATCAGTGTAATTTTCACATGGCAGAATAAATCTGGGTAATCTGTGAGTTGTGTGACATACATGGACACACAAAGTGACAGTGTGTGAGGTGAGGCATGAACACGCACACATGTACGAGCTTCTTTCTCATTAACATCGTGACAGTAAAAATAGCTCACCTTTCTTGTTTGTCATTTAGAGGCCGGAGCATGCTCGTTGACATGATTGCGTCTTGGCTTGAAAATCAAGAGACAATGGGGCAGTAATTTTTCAGCAAGCGCTTGTTCATCCACATCCACCGGCTTAATCTTCAGTCTGCGCTTTGATTGGCTAAGTGTAGTGGATGAGGTTTTGATTGGTCAATTTTTTCACTTGTCTTCCATCACTGCTAAAATTGGAGTGGCTCCTCGCTGTCTTCACAGAGCATTCGGCTGATGGTGTTTCACTGAGGTCAGGTCTTTCATCAGCCTGTCTAAGGTTTACTGCTGTAACTCTAAAATCTGAATACAATTTTTACTCCAGTACTGAATCTATTATTTATCATGTGGTGAAAAGCAGGAGTCTTCTACTGCCCTGATGTCATGAATTGAAAACCATCATAATCAGCCAAAATCTGCAACTGTCTCGTATTACAGCCAACTGTGCCATTTTTCCTACTTTGTGAGCCTCCATCAGTCATTACAGTGATTGCAACCATTTCAGTCAACTTACAAATGTATTACTTTACTGCTGCTAAATACGTTTTTATTGTATGTGCAGTATTTTGTGATTTTGTATTGTGCTTTAATCTTACTTCGGATACAGCGGACTACACAGCTCAATCTTAATGAGCGTGGCATGTGATTGTTGTAATGGTCTAGGTCACCTCAGCGTCTATTGGCCCTTCTAATGAGTGTTTGACTGAGTGTATGTTTCACTGGCCTATTGTTTGGCTGTGTAAACATCCCATAATTGCACTCTGTAACAGGGGAATAGTGCCACCGGGTTGAAAATTACCGATCAGCAAATGCAGGATAATAGCTGCATGAATATGTGTGTATTTTTGCCTCTTTATAGATATGAGTTCAGGTGTGTTCAGTGCATATGCAAAATTCAAGAGTGTGTGCACGGTGAGTATGAACGTGTGCAGCCTTTATTGAATATTTACGTGCAAAAGAGTGCATGTGTGTATATATTCAATAAGCAGTGTATATGCATATGTGTTCACACCATTGTGTGTGCGTGTATAAATGAACACCTGTCTGTCAGCTTAATGCCCTATTCGATTAGGCCGCTGATTCTGTGTGTTCAGCCAATTGCAAGGACTAGTGCAGGCGTTTGCGTTTTCCTTACCCTGGCAAATCGCTCCATGGCTTCGCACATTAATGTTCCCCTTCACCAGCCACGCCCATGCCACCCCACACACATGCACACTTTTTTTTCTTCACATTTTAAAATACATTCACTCATTAAAAAGCATAGAATGGTCCAATATTCATGAACTGGTGTTATTTTTTCAAATATTTAGCCAAACACGTAGTTCTGTGGACTTTGGAGCAATGAAAGAGAAGACAACATCCACAGAAACACTCAAGACAAAAACACCATATCGTTATGTGAGTTTCTTGGATTTGATATACTTTGCATAATCTTTCCTCCTACTAACTCAAGACTTGTACAAGAACTGTAGATGAAGTGCACTTCTACTTAAAAATCTGAGTTTTTTTACTGGTCCAATAACGACAAAGCAGAAGAAGATTTTTAACCTCATCAAAGAAATTTTGGGCTACTCACTGTTCAGTGAAGAACCGTAATTATTTTGCCAATCAGTGTGAGTAGTTTTTTATTTATATACTGCTACCTTGTCTTCACACTGATTAGACAAAGACTGCACTTATTTTTTTGGCATAAATGTCTAAGAGTGCACTGTGCAGTAATTCAATATAATGTAAAATCAAAATATGGCAGGATTTCAGAAGTTCTTTTTGATCCTGCCAGACATAGGGTGCATTTCATCAGCAACTCTTCCTCCACCATTGTCTAATTCAACACCTCTCATCCCTCTCAATCAGTCTTTTTTTCACATTTATTCAACCTCCTGAGCCTCCTATTCCCAGCTGGAAGATGCCACATAGAAAGAGTATTGATTTGTCCCTTTGTCTGTGTGGTTGCAGCATGGGCTCCAGATGGAAGGGGGAGGGCAAAAAAACAAAAAATAAAACCGGAGGGTGATAGGTGCAGACAAAAGAAGGAGTAGAAGATGGTGAAAGTAACATGTGGCCTCTCTGGGTGCTCATACTGGAGTGATGAGCTGAAGAAAAGAAGCGATCTACTCTTCCTCTATCCTTAGATTCATCATTTCTCCCCTTAGTGCTCTCTGCAACAAATTCTACTCATGCTCTTATTCATGGCTCCTCCAAGTCTCCTCTCCTCTACTTTTCATGTCTGGCTTTCTCTTTCTGATTTACCTTCTGTGTGGAATCAATCCTGCTAGCTCACTTTTCTATTTGCATGGAGAGAGGTTTTCTGTGATTACTAGAGTCATTTCCATTTGCCCATCAGTAACTGGGGAGCATAATAGTAGGAGGATAGTGACAGAAAAAGAGGTGTTTTCATTGCAGCTGACTCACTGCAGACTTTTTTTTTTGTACAACTGTTTATTTCCAGACTGGTTTCATGCTACTCTCGATCATCTATGCATCGGTCTGCCCAAGTATTATGAGCAACGCCCTCCCCCCTTCTCTTTCTTTTCTCCCACTTTCATTGATCCCATTTTCTTTGGCAACCGTGATCCTCATATATATTTTTAGTTTAAGAAAAGGG
Source organism: Sphaeramia orbicularis (assembly GCF_902148855.1). Lineage (NCBI taxonomy): Eukaryota > Metazoa > Chordata > Actinopteri > Kurtiformes > Apogonidae > Sphaeramia > Sphaeramia orbicularis. The sequence goes on along the minus strand of NC_043976.1, from coordinate 24,355,357 downwards.
CACGTACAAAACACGCTATGCTTTGAGGGGACATGTACGCTGAATCTACATCGAATAACAAAGAAAGCCCATGGCATGGATACCACTCCGTTGATTAAATTTGTATTTATTTTTCTCAAGTAAGTTCAAGGTAAATGCCATTTATAGTCACAGAAAAAAATAAGACCATCAAAAGTCATCAAAAACAATGGTTATGTAATCAAGTACTAACTCCTGTGTGGATCATGTGACCAAAACAGACAGAAAAGTAAATATGGACTGCCTAAAAGTGCTGTTTTTGGCAGTACAATGCCATAGATATTTGATGTAAGAACTGAATTGATTTTGGTTATTATCAAGAAAACCATGGAAAATGGTTAGATATCAGCTCTGAAATTAAACTGTTATGAGCTAAATTTGTTGTTATCGTTATATTTGTCCAAACAAATGTATATTTAGTTGTACCAGGCATTAAAATGAACAAGAAATTGAAGAAAACAAGGGTGGTCTAGTAATTTTTTCCGCGTCTGTATGTGCCATTCTGGAGGTGGTTTTTGAACACATCCCACTGACAGAAATTTACTTAGCAAGTATTTTCAAAGGGGTGTCATTATATATTCCATGTTCTTACTAATACATGCAAAACACATTTCTAATTTAGTGAAACTTTTGAAAGATTTCTGTTATATCATGTGTTTGCCAAGGAGAAACTTACTATATAAGCAGTTGCGAGGAAGGTATATCAACAGCATTGGCAATTTTCCTGGATAGTATCTAAATTAAGTTGCACTTTTTAATTAAAGAGACCAGACTTCTGCACTTAGAGTCAATGTTTGTGCATCTTCACCTGTGTCTTACTCTGACTGCTGTTATCTGTGGAATTGCTGAAGTCTTCTTTTTGTATTGATTTCACCGTTACTAATTGGCCTTACCTGAGGACAGAAAGGGAAGCTTGCACACATGCATGCAAATTTGCAAGAACTCCAATTCTGTGGGCAGGACTATAAAATGTTCCCTGAGCCATATTTCTACTCCTACATGCACCCATTATGTATACTTAAAGATTCAATGTGTACAATTTCGGAGGATTTAAAGTGATCTAATTGCAGGAATTGACTATAATACCGATTTATGTTTATGTTAGATATGTATATAGTTGAAAGATAGAATATCTGTGCTTTTGGTAATGCTGTAGGAGTTGAAATCAGGGAGAAAACACTAGAGTCATTTTGGTCTGAATCATAAGACTAACTATACAGTTGTGCTCATAAGATTACATACCCTGACAGAATGTGCACGGGACATTCTTGGATGTTCCAACATGACAATGACCCAAAACACTAGGCCAAGTCGACCTGTCATTGGCTACAGCAGAAAAAAGTGAAGGTGAAGGCGTGGCCATCTCAGTCTCCTGACCTCAGTATCATTGAGCCACTTTGGGGAGGTCTGAAAGATGCAGTTCATGCAAGAAAACCCAAAATTTTAAAGGAATTGAAGATGTTTTTCCAAGAAGAATGGGTAGCTTTACCATCTGAGAAAATAAAGTGCCTCATCCACAACTTCCACAAAAGACTTCAAGCTGTCAGTGATGTTAAAGGGGCCAATATAGGGTATTAAGAACTGGGGTATGTAAACTTTTGATCAGGGTCATTTGGATAGTTTCTGTTGTCAGTATGAGTTAAAAAGAGCAAACACATTTGTTTGACAATAAATGGCTTCACCCAACCACTAGCCACAAGTGAAATAAAAGTTTTTTATTATCATTCATATTCTCTGAAAAATGGCCAAAGAATCATAAATTCTGCTCGGGTATGTAAACTTATGAGCACAACTGTAAATGTAGACTACCTGATGCGATTTCACATTACTGTGGAAAAAAGACGACACTTTTCCATGTTTCTGTCGAAGCACAGATGCCACTTAATAGAGCAGCGAGTAACGTCTGATTGAATCGGATCAAAAATCAGCAATTACAGCTGTCAATCACATATTTCACCCCTTACCTGTCAGAAAACACCTGTGATTAACAAAGGTCGGCATCATAAGGTGGATTCTCTACAGCTACTCCACAGAAGTAGGATGAATTCTTGTTTCCTGTTATCACTTTTACTGAAGGGTAATGATGGGATTTTTGCTTAATAATGCCAAAAACTGTAAAACAGTGCAGCTTTAACTTAGAATTTAAAATAAACATTTATGATTACTGTCATGTTTCTACAGTATCCCAGGTGGCATCAGTCTATAACAGGGGTGTCAAACATATGGCCTGTGGGCCAAAATTGATCCACTAAAGGGTCCAATCTGGCCCGTGGGATGAATTTGTGAAGAATGTCTAGAATGTCTTAGGACAAGAAAGTGCAATTTTAATAATATCTCTGTTACTAAATGTTTTGTGTCTCTGAAGATCCACTTTAATCTGAAAGTTGTTATGCACATTTGTAGACTGATATTATTAAAATTGCACTTATTTTTCTTAAGACATTTCATGTTGTTTATGGTGGTTCATGTTCACATTTTTTAAAGGATATTTTGTAGGTGTAAACATTTTCATAATGTAATTTTACTTTTTTTCATCCTTAAACATAGAGAATAGTGTGGATTTGATGTTATTTATAGAGTGTGTGATCCTTTTACAGATCCATCCCACTTGAGATCATATTGGGCTGTATGTGGCCCCTGAACTAAAATGAGTTTGGCACCTCTGGTCTATAACATTTCACTGTGGACCACAATTATTGTCAACTAAACTTCAGAACAGACAAAACAAACACTGGCTCTGATAAAGGCACTTTATACACTGAACCTTTAACAATTCAAACATTTTGTAATAACATCATTGACCAAAGTAAAACAAATAGAGGGATAGCAGTGAGAGAGGAAAGGTTGGAAATGGCAGAACATATTTGGTTTATTTTAGAGTCAATATTTGAGAAAGTAGCACCTCTGTCAAAGTCAACGTCTCATTCAGCTCCTTCAAATTTACTGGACAAATTTAAGTCAGTTTTTTTTTTTCTCCCCTCTTTCTACTTTCTCATCCTGCCTCTCTCTGCCTTTATATACATTATCGACATTGAATATAGTCTCTGTCACTACCTCCAGCTTTGTCTCCTTCCCTCTCCCTGTCCCTGTCTCCTCTCCACGTCAAACCAGTGATGAAGATTGATGTTTAGGTCCTAATTAGCATCTGCTTTGGTATGCACAGTGCCGGTCCGTCCATCCCTGACCCTCCAATCAGTTAACAGACATGACAGGCCTTGTCCAATCAGATTAACGCCAGCGGGACACGCATCCTGTGTGGAGCTGTCAGTCCAGATGCATTGTGGGTCCTTTGATGGATGTGATTTGGGGCTGGGAGACCCAAATTACGCACCCCTAGTTTCTGGAATAGTGTATCAAAGCTAGACAATTAGATAAACATACAACTTCTGTATGCTATAAATGTATTTTTTTTTACATTATTACTAAGTAGTTTTACTATTACGTATTACATATTCACACAGCATTGCATTAGTTCTGTCTATAGCCATAATTTTCATGCTGAATTTGGAATACAGGTTAATTTATTAGAAACAAGGTTGGTAATCAGTACAAGTTTGGCTAAAAAATATGTTTAATCACCACTGAGGGAATATGTCTCAAATCAATTTTGTTACTTCATATTGAAACTGCATGTCTTATTTCCTCCATCCACACTTGCAGGTTCAAGGATACTGGGAACACAGCGATGAATGATGCAACAAAATGAAAATGTTCTTGTCACACATGCCTCCACCCTAACCTTCAACCTGCCTATATCAGGCAGCGCACCTGAAAATTATTCACAGCAATCAGCTGCTCTCTGCGAAAATCAGCATTGTTAAACAGGAGGCATCAGTGTTTGTGTCTGTGTGTGCATGTTTGTTTTAATGTCCACTTCGCTGTATTTGCTGTATGTAGATGACCCTTATTTTCTAACCTTGTGTCTATGTTTGGGCACGGCAATCTGTATCACGTTGGAATTTCAGATTGAAGTCCAGCTGTCTGGACATGAAAAGAGAAGGAGATGAAGAGAAGTTTTATAAAAAGACCAAAACCCTTTGATAATCCTTGTATTTTCATGTGTAGTATGCTTCTATCACTTTTTGCCTCCATCTTGTGTGTGTGTGTGTGTGTGTGTGTGTGTGTGTGTGTGTGTGCCTGCATCAAAGCCCTACCATCACACAACAATCTTTTCCTCTGTCCCAGTTATATCATTCGATCTCTGCCTACACCTCCCGTTCTCACCAACCCCCTTGCCACCTGCCTTTATTCTCAGTATGTCACACTGCTATGCAACCATACCTAGTGCTTCCATTGAAAGTTTTTCGCTGCATCACGCCTCCGCATGCCTTAGGAAATAAGTGTAACCCATCTAACCAGGAACACAGAAGTTTGTGTGGCTATAGTGCTGCCTAATTTCTTACAGCCTGGTGTGTATGTGTAGCCCAGTTAAAAATGGCAACAAACTGACAAATTTGCACATGAGGATTTTTACCATGACATACAAATAATAAAGTTCCATAGAGAATATAGTACTTAAGTGGCAAGCATATTGCAAATTCCTCAAAAGCTGTGTGGGTATTTAGTGTGAACCCTGCAGTTTTGTTGGCAGTGCTTCTTTGATTAGTCCTCCCTTTTGCGTGCTGTATTTCTCTCTCTCTGTTTGCATCCTGCTGTTTCACATCATTGGCTTGTCACCTGGCAGTGTGTCTAGCAGGCTGTAGCTCTCATTAGCACCTGTGTGGACATGACTGGCATGTCATCTGAGGGCTGTTCTCCTTGTCTCTGTCCTTTTTTTTTTTTTTTCATTTCTCCATGTTTTTGTTGCACCACAGTTTGCATCAGATCCTATACAGTTTCCTTACTTACTCTCCTCGTTCAGATTCTCGCTCAGTGTTTCTCCCAGTCTCCCCCTTTTTCTTCCCTGCACTGTTCCTCTGTCTCTGTCTCTCTCCCTACCAGGGGTTTTTAATTAATGGCGAGCCATGATGCTTATCTTATCAGCAGATCACTCTGCTTTCTATTAACTACACTGACAGAGCTGGGAGGCAGTAGAGGATGGATGACACACACACACACACACACACACTCATGCACATTAACACAGTTACATACATACATATATACACTGAAGTACAGACACAGATGAATATGAATAGACTTGCAAGTGCATGCACACACACACTCAGAGACTCAAACTCACACAGAGACAAACAGGCACACAGGCAATTGTGTCCACATAAACACACGTCATGATCCTATCTTAATCTTGCCACACACTCGCACAAATACACACACATAAACAAACAAACTGCCCTGATGCTATCTGGCTGTGTGATTTAAGAAGCGTTGTTTGAGGGTCTCTCCTCCTAAATCCCCTAAATGCCTTGGGAATCCCTCCCTTTCCTCCCTCTCTCTATCTCTCCTCTACCTCCCTCCTTCAGTCCTGCTTTCTGGCTGAATGAACACTTATCATTCGGCAGATAAAGAGCCGTCCACGCTGGAGCTTGCTTTATCTTCGAGAGCCATGGTTATCCCTGTGAACACTCTGCTTTTCACAGATGTTTCATAGACCGCATTCAGTTGATCCGACAGAGATGAGAGCTCTGTGTCGAGGCTCATTTTCTGGTGAAAACTTCAGACACACATCCTCACACAATTATCCACCTCATCAATTTTGACTCGGCATGCAGGTCAATTGTCCCATATTACCACATTTTTCATGTCTGCTGCCGCTGAGCTGGGCGGGAAAATAACCAATGTTTTCACAATAGCTTGATGGGCATTTTGGCACACAACGATGAGCACGAACAAGAAACAACTAAATCAATTTTCAAACACCACAATCAATTGCGGGTGACATTTTAACATCGGTGTCTTCAGATCGCATTGAAAGTTGACAGTTTTCTGAGAGCAGTAAGAAGAAAGACAAAAAAGAACTAACACAGAAACAAGTCATATAGTTACAGGAGAAAATATTACAGTTGATGCGGAGACATATCTTTGCGCGTGCACACACACACTCAGTCGCCCACACTTTCTCGCACACTCATAATTTCCTCATTTGGGGAACCGTAGCAAAACAATTATCAGGGGATAATACAATAAAGGAGACCATTTCCTGGGTATTACCAAGGGACAAAACATTTATTTCACTTTGTCCAGTGCACTCATAGGAGTATAAACTCCTAATGGCAGAAAGTATAGAACATAACTCACACCACTCACATTGCAGACAGCATGCAGGCTGTAGTAGTGCTGTGCTCTGCAAATCTTTTTACTTCTTTTTCAAAGATTAAAAAAACTGGAAACTTTTTCTGTGCGTGTATCAGTTTGTAGTTTTACTACATTCCCAAAATATTACAATCATTGACATGGTCTCTACCACAATTAAACTTTATTTCATATGTGTTTATCTGAAGATACTGCTGTACTGTGAGTTCATCATACAATACTGCGTAAATGTATTAGGCCAACATTAGATTTGTTGGTTTAGTAAAGTTATAATGACCACACATACACATTTCTCAAAATGCAGTCTGGCTTTTTTTTCCTTTTAAACCCTTTTGTATCGATGTTTTTTGGGTTTTTTTTTCAATTATTATTATTTTATTTTTTAAAATCACAGATGTGCACCCCAGCATTCCTATTCTGGGAGTTTAGTTCTGAATTGTGTATTGTAAAAACTGCGTCTTTGGAATTGCTGAAGGAGGACCAATCATCCTTATTTGTATTGTCTGAGGAGTCACAGACGTATCGCTGTGAGATTCAGTTGTAATTTTCAGATGAATGGATGAGAATGGTGAATTGCTATGTGAATATGTGAACCATGGAAAATACCAATAAAAACAGAACTGAAAGAAATAAAAACAAAAATAAAAAAAGATGCAATCTGGATATATGGGAAGTATATACAGCAGTAAAGACAAAAGTCTGAAGGGAGAAACAGCTTCTATAAACTGAAGATGCAGTTTTTAGTGTGACAATATGATTTTTTAATATCAGGTTTTATTCAGCACATGTCAGATGGTTCTAACTGTTTGTGCTGCTTCTTGTCATGGGGTCAGGGGTTACACTAAATAGTGACTTTAACCTTTAGAACCCATTTAGCTCCAGTTTTGTTTGTCTTTTAAAGCTGTGCATATATTCCCTGTATTTTACTGAAGAAAAGAGAATGAGAAATAAATATGTATGCTCATTTCAACCCTGCAAAAACATCAAAGCTAAAGGTGGCCTGACACTTTTGCCCAGTACTCTACAGTCTATAGAAAAAATACTACTTGCTAGTGCTGGGCAATATGGCCTAAAAACAAATCTCAGGTTTTCTTATGAAAAACTTGATTTTCTATTTGATTATCATCCCCCTACTTAAAAGAATACAAGTGCAGACTGCAAATATTTTGAAAGAACATTAACTTTATTGTTTTCAGTTTAAGTGCATTAAGACAAACTTAAAAAAAAAAAAAAAAAAAAAAAAGCAAAAGCAGTCATTGTTTTCAACAAAGGGACACCATGCACCCTCACATATTTTACAGCGAGGATTTGACTGTTCCATATCTGATGGCGTGAATCAAAACCAGTTCCAAACGACGGAAGTCATAGAACCGTTCTTGGGAATAAGCTGCTCTCTACCGATGGCTGTCTCTGCCATGTTGTGTGTTGTGACTCTGTGATTCACATGGAGGAAGGGGAGGGAGGGTTCGAGCTCACAGAACTACGGGAACCCAGAAGGATATGTTGTTGACGAATTCAAAATACCTATAGTTTTTGCATGAAAAGAAAATCATTCATTATCTGAACCCGCTTTATCCTCACTAGGGTCATGGGGGTCGCTTGGAGCCTATCCCAGCTATTTACGGGCGAAGGCGGGGTACACCCTGGACATTTAGTCAGTTCATCGCAGGGCTGAACATATAGAGACAAACAATCACTCTCACATTCACACCTATGGGCAATTTAGATTAACCAATTAACCTATCAGTGCATGTCTTTGGATGGTGGGAGGAAGCCGGAGTACCTGGAGAGAACCCATGCAGACACGGGGAGAACATGCAAACTCCACACAGAAAGGTCCCACCCCTGTGGAATCGAACCCAGGACCTTCTTGCTGTGAGGCACGCGTGCTATCCACTGCACCACCATGTTGCCCAAAAAGAAAATTGATTTTCTAAAAATTCAACTCGATGTGATCTACAAGTTTGATTTTTTTGAATAAATCGAGTTTTTTCCCAGCCTTAATGTGCTATACATTTATTGGATCTCTTATTACCTCCGCCAAGGAGGTTATGTTTTTGCCAGGGTTTGTTTGTCTGTTTGTTTGCTTGTTTGTTTGTTTGTTTGTCTGTCCATTAGTGTGCAACGTAACTCAAAAAGTTATGGACAGATTTGGATGAAATTTTCAGGGTTTGTTGGAAAGGGATAAGGAAGAAATGATTAAATTTTGGTGGTGATCGGGGGTGGGGGGGCCCACGGGGGGGGGCACTGATCGTTAGTATGCAACATAACTCAAAAAGTTATGGACAGATTTGGATGAAATTTTCAGGGTTTGTTGGAAATGGGATAAGGAGGAAATGATTAAATTTTGGTGGTGATCGGGGGTGGGGGGGTTCACGGGGGGGGCCACTGATCAGCCTTGGCGGAGGTCTGCACTCTCCGAGTGCTTCTAGTTGGTCTTGTTATTGTAAGGTTTTCAGATTCACTCATGTCATATGGGTGTTTCCTTATTTTTTTATATATACAGTTTGTACCAAAATTTCTTCAATGGCACCTGTTTAACCTCCAAGCTTCATCTTTACTATTAATCATTTCAGTGACTTTTTAGCAAGTTGGCAAACAAGGAAATCAGTGACTAGTTTATGTAACTCCTCACCCACAACATTTCTGAAGCCTTCTCATTCACACTTTGTCATTTTGTCATTTTGATATATCATAAGAGTATAAGTGAATTGCTCTGGGTGTGTCAATAGAGACAACGCATGATGTTATTGGATGGCTTTCAGATAATCTCTTATGTATCCCTGAAATGTTTTGTTAAAGTACTAAAGGAATCAAAGCATCTCTGCCTTTTGCTCTGCAGAGAGTTTGGGTGGAGAGATCCGGAGCTGCCAGAGGTGATCCAGATGTTACAGCACCAGTTCCCATCAGTGCAGTCCAATGCTGCTGCGTACCTACAGCATCTCTGCTTCGGAGACAACAAGATCAAAGCTGAGGTTTGTATGTGCTTGTGTGTGTTTGGTTTGTGAGTCTTAGGTGTTGTGTGAATATTTGTTTTAAGTTACTGTAGCGAAGCGAATGATTGAAACCTAGACATTCATAACTTCACAAACCTTCCTTCAAGCTGTTGTCAAAGTGGCTCATTGTGTTTTGCATTTTCCTGGGGAGGTTTGCAAGACTTAGTGCATTAACTTAACCAGTTCCACACTGATGTTCTGCATGATAAAGCGTACTGCAATCTCTGTCCCTAAGCTGTGCCTTCTATTAAGTTGTATCTATAGTGGCAATAAAGTTCAATTAGTCCCAAAGTCACAGATTTGTTTTTCAAAAGCAATTTTGGAAAGCCCTATGGAACGCTCTAATAAACCCTTTAAAAGCTTAGTGGCGCTCTAAAACAGTGGCAGTGGCATGTGCAGTCACTCTCATAAAATTCTGTTCTTTCTCTTTCACATTTTTTTCAATGCAGACACGTACACATATTCCTCTCTTCCCGTATTGCCCACAGAATCAATTTACAGGTTTGTGCAGGCGAAGGCATTGATGACTTTTCATGAAATTAATTTCAGTAGAACCAGTCGATCAGAAAGCCCCTACACAAAATTACATTCTGGTGCACTTATTCTCACACAAATAAAACAGAAACAGGGCATGGACACACATGCAAACACAGCTAAAACATAATCCTAATAGCTCAATATGCAAATATATAAATTATTATTGAATGTCTTTAAAAGCATATAATTTAACATAAAAAAAAACATGAGTACTTTGCTTTTCACACCAACTCACTTGCTCACCCACACAAACACATACAGACACATGCATACACAAAAATGCCCACAAAAAACATCACACTTCAGTCCACTCCCACTCATTCATCCATGCAGCTCTAAAAGAAAGCTAGGTATTCATGTCTTTTGTTATGGATGTAATTATTGTTTGAATGGGCCAGACCAGCAGTGGAGAAAACAGCATCAGTGCACTGACAGTATATACCTGACCTGCCTTCATCACCGTCTGTTTGTTTCCCTCAGAGCACAAGGTGCTGCTAAACACTATTTACTCCAATTAAATCTGGATGTGAGCCAGCCACTATACACAACTCAGATCACATCTACTTAAAGGTATTCACATGTGCAAACTGCCTGTGCATGCACCTGCTTGTATGCAAAAATAACTTACAGCACAAGTATAATTCCTTTATACTCAACCATACGTCAGATAGTTTTGAAGCAACTAAAAGCAGACAGACACTAAGGCTGATATGAAGTAATTTCTTTTTCTTAACCCATAAAGGACCCAGTGGTACTTTTGTGGCAGTTCCCAAATAATTTTTCTCCGTATTTAACCTATCTTAAGTGTTTTATCTCCATTTGATATTGTATTTTCCTCGTTGTTTTTAGTTTTTTTCAGTGTAAATCATGTATTTCCTATATTAATTCACTGATAATAATTCAAAGGTTATCAAAACGAAAAAAAACTGAAGAAAAAGTGACATTTGAGTAAAATCTATTATTTAATTGAACATAAACCCAGTGTGTCAATCCACTGTCATTGATCCAACTCCATGGGTTTTACTGGTGAGTCAATGTTGTAGAAGATGACGGTGTTTCCATGGTAACTACGGAGCCTCTGTACGTCCAGTTGGGTCATATCTGATGACCATGAAAAGATGAAAAACTGCATTTTACACCAATTATTTACATGTATTGATAGGACTAGTGGATTAACAGGTATTAAACAGTTTAGATCAGTAGATGGTTTTGGTCGGTGATGGATGTTTGGGTCTTATGGGTTAAGGATTGTTTTATTATAGTGGGAAAAAAAATCATAGCTTTGCTTTGTCATCCCAAACAAACAACCCCCTACCTGTTAGTGTCCTTATGGCCAGATCCACAAAAGTTGAATTTGTAAGACTTTTGCAGATACGAAACTGGTCCAAATGATTCCAAATATTGCCTTTTTCAGTTGGTTTGCAATTCACATGATGGGATTTGCTGCCAAGAATCATGCCAATGTTATGCTTGTGTCATTTGCATGGATGTAAATTAAGGAATATTCTTACATTTTGCACAAAATCATCATTTTTCCTCTGTGTAGATTAGCCTGGTTGCAACACCTGCCTACTTCACCTAAGATCTTTACAAAGTGTTCTACAGTTCAGCTGGTACACTTGACACCTGTAGAAAGGTAGTGTTAACTGTGTGTAAACTCACCTCTGATTCACTGGCTCTTTCTGTGTCACCCTCTTTTCCAAATCATCAAGTTTATAAGGCTTGAATGATATTGAATTTGTGTCTACTGATGTCAAACATACATATAGAGTCAGATATCAGAGGGGTAAAATTAGTATGATGTTATTTTCACAACTCTGGATACTGAAATGTAACAAGTGATGATGGAAATCAGACTGTTTTATTATTCACTGCACCAATCCAAGAGTGTAACCTCTGCAGAACACACTGCAGTTTCTACAGATGTCATTAATCATCATGATTGATCAATCCAATGCTGATATGCAGATAAACACCTGAAACTTTGATGGAAAACAAGGGCAAATTGGATTTAGGCCCCACAACTTTGTGGGCATGTTAACACCAGCATATACTCACTGCAAAATATTTTCTCAGTAGCTCCTTAGAACAGCATAAACACTGTATAATCCCTTTTGCAATTAGGGGGCGCAATCCATTCTTTATGGTTTCAGCTCCTGGTTTTTAATTTCCTCTTAATCAAAACAGAAATCCTTTTCAGTGTTCTTGACATATTAAAAAAAATACTTCAACTTCTTTTAATCTCTGAACGACTTCTTCTTTATTATTACATACGTATTAGAAATACGCGCTGTGTTTCATCACAGTAATGATGGCGTACGTCTTGGAACATCTTCACACTTGTGGATATCTTTTCACATCCTGTTTATATCTCTGGCGGTATTCATTAATTTCAGTTGAGCCCTTGATAACAAAGTTTGACGAGTATTCATAAGAGAGTTTGTGAGTTATGGTTGGTTTTACCATTGATGATTGAAGATGATTGACCTCCTGTTAAATCTGTCTCTTTTGTTCATCAAACCTCTCGAGAAAGTTGGTAGATTTTCAAGGTTATGACAAAGCCTTTTTTTATTTTCAGTGTGCTCAGAGTTGATGAGTAAAGCTGTCTGTCTTTTGTTCTGTTAAGAAACACTTTTTACCACTGTCTTCAGAGATAAACATACAATACATGCAGTTATTTAGTAATCCTAAAGTGATCATAAAAATTTACTCTATTTTGCTATCAAAAGAAAAGAACTTCCATATGAATTCTAAGAAGCTGGAAATAAGACCAATATAATACTGACTCTGAATAATGTAATATATTGCCTATTCTTTTATCAGTGACATGCTTTTTGGCTTGAAGGAACATTGGGAATCAACGTAATTGATTTCTCTAACAATGACACTTCTTCTTTTCTTCTATATTCTCTCACTTTCCCATTCTCACTTCAAATTCTTAGCCCTCACATTCTTTTCTAATAATAATCTAAGACAGACAGACCTCTATTGATTAAAACAACCGACATTGGAAAAGATCTTGTGAAATGAGCATCCAATTATGTTTAACACAGTTCCTAAGGCAAGTTCACAGTATCTTCCATCAGTTTTCTGTATTGGCTTTTATGACAGGTTTTGTCAGCAGGCCGTGTTTATCTTTGTTTGATTTCACACAACCAGTAGGAAAGTGTTTAAAAGCAAGATTCAAGCCTCAGACCTTTGCAGCAGATAGGCATGAATTCAGAGCAGGATTGAAAATCAATGTGTAGTGTTAGTTGGATTACATATGAACGGACTATAGAAAACATGCTCTTAGAAGTAATTTGTAATGTATTTTGTCCTATACTTGATTAATCTGATTGGCTATTCACACAGTGCTGGCACTTAATATAGACCCAAACCAGGAATTTATTCAGGGTTCCTGAGGGGTCTTAAAAACTCTTAACCCTTTATAGGACATTCGTTGAAATACTCCTGAAACTCAAAATTTCAACCTTAGTGTGTTATTGGACATCATCATCTCCCTCCTCTTGCCATAAAACATCTGAGCATTACTTGCTAAAAAGTAAACACATGCAATAAAATAACTCTTACATTGTTATAAACTGACAAAAATCACTCCTATTGACCACTGACAGCTTCAAAATGTCCATAAAATCTCTCTGAATGACTGTATGATGTTATAAAAACCAACATGGTTCTGGACCTTACGGAGGCACAGGATTGGCCCCATATTTAATGTCTGAGGAAATTTTCCAAAAATAGTCACTTGCCTGATAAACGGCTAAAAGTCTTGAATTTACAAATCTGCATTTAATACCTTAAAAAAGTCTTAAAAAGATATTACATTTGATATGGTAGGTCTTACGTTATGTTGCCATAACCTGCTATAAATGTGTTAAATGGGTCTGGGAAATATTCAAGCTGCAAAGAAAGTATTGTTAATCGACTCAGTTCTACCCGTTCCGACTCCGGACAATTCATATTGAAATTAGGAACTAGGTATCGC